>NW_019213882.1:0-28672 GCF_002532875.2 Varroa jacobsoni
CCGTATAGTCCGTTTCGCCCCTGTAATCACAAGAACTCGTTGTTTCTTTTAATCTGCTGGGACACCTCCTCCGTTACCTCCAACGTCCTAGTTTCCACTTCTACATCGGCCAATGTTGAAACAAACTATTGCTTTGCTAAAGGCTTTTTTGTACAGTTCCTGCATTAATCCCGAATGAACCGCACCAGCGCTCTCACATTCGATCAAGTTATCGACTGAGTGCATAAAAAATATCGCAGTGTCGAAATGCATAATCTGTATAAATAAAAAAAAGCTTGCTTAAACTCAGTATCCTCTAATTGCATTCAGTAATTCTATAGCTTTATGTAAATACTTACTGATTTGCGTCTGCTAAGGGTACGCAGTTTAAAAATTATTTAAATGTTTCGACCTGGGAAATAGCTCAGGCCAAGATAATATATAATGTACAAGTATTACACATTTCTCTTTACTAAAGATAAAATAAACAATTTAAGCTAAAGACATCATGCATCTAATTGTTAGCTTAGCTAAACGGTCACATCAATATAATTATATAAATTAATCATGTGTATATTTTGTGTATGAACACTAAAAAGTCTTCATATATACTTCAGATGGTATACATTTAATTAGTAAGTAAGTAAGGCTTTTATAATGTCTATATATATATATCTTCCTATATAAGTACACTTATCTTCTTTTATATATATATATATATATATATATAGATAGATAAAAGAAGACAGCGTACTTAAATAAAAAGAGAAATATTTATTTATCATAGAATATCGACAGTGCAATGACGGCTGAGACGCACAGAGAACTTTGCCCCATTGGTTTCACTATACGCTTTAATACATCGAACGTCTTATTAACAATCAACAAACGCTTTACCACTGTGATCCGTTTACTTTATTTTATTTTATAATGCTGCACCGAAAAGGATGAGTAGATATGGAAATTAGAACAGAGTAGTTACACTTATTTAATCGTATCACGGAGCTGCTGAATCTATCGTTTAGGAGTTATAATCATAACGAAGCTCTACTAGCCTGATGCCTATGCAAGAATATAGTGAACTGGAAACAGCACAATATCGACGACCAAGTAAAAGGATTGATAATCAAGTACAATAGGTAACAGGATCTTAGAAAGTAGAGAATCAACCACAATTTATTACCTAAACCATTCCGAATCACAATATGCTTACCATGAAAGTTTCTTACGGAGCCTACATGATAAGATACCAACACTTTTCTATGATCCCGTACATTGATGAACAATCATGGAAGATATACTGTCTTTATAAAGTCTGTCTCAAACGAGTTGGATTTCCTATGTAAACTTGTGGAATTCGAATGCAAGAACATTGGGTAGCTCGTACTAAGGTATCTGGATTAGAGAGCAGACGTTACACTGTCAATACTACGTACTCACATTTAAAAAAAACTTACATCGAGAAGTCATTAATACGTGATGTTTATTGGCATAGATTAAAAAGAACAGGACATAGCGAATCAAACGTGTCTGCTTCTTCTTCGCCAATAAGACCTATTACGTCACATATGTGATCAAATATGAACGTATTCTGCCCAGCTGGCCTAACCAACGAGAGTAAATATAAAAAATAAGCGTGTTGAACTCGAAGATCTCTTATTGGGAATAAACGCCGAATTTGCCAAACAACGTTTCTTTATGAGCATCGAACTCGACTATCGCCATTGCTTACATCAAGAATCCTATCGTGATTATGGATTACTTTCAAATAATGGCTATTTTTATGGCATTGTAACAGCGTTATCAGCGTTTAATCTCAAACATTCCAAACGTGCCCGACATTTTGAACATTATAGCAGACCGTTCCGCTTTCATGTGCAGACCGTCAGGTCAGACCGCCTACCGCTACAATAGCTCTCAACGGAGCTGTCTACAGCCCTTTAAATGCCGACGTCATCCGCGTGAAGTAGTGGTTGAAAACAGACTGCTCAAGTGCTCTAGAACCTACTGGATAAAAACTAACAGGAGAAACACTATTTAGGATCTAGATGATCCCCGCTGTTTTAAATCGGTGAGAAGGTCTAGTGTGAAACATGACATTCATGAAAGAACCATGCAATGAAAAAACCTTCATTACAAGGTGTGTTTGTATCTCATACCTATGTGCTAATTTTGTACCGTATAATACCGTAACACTTCTCTACCGGTCTTTCGGCGACCGATACACAATGAAATGCTTTTCGTGTATCACGTCTAGTATTTAAGCCATTAGGCATCCTCAACGCTGCGCCATCACTAAAACACTGACCGATATGCATACGGTCCTTATTTTTTTTCGTAAAATGATTTTCTTATTACTCCGAAATCAACCATTATGATTGAATGCTGATGTTAATTTTGATAAATCTATCCTTTACAATGCAAAGTGTCTATTGAACGTAGCTTTCACTATAACATTTATGCAGAATGTGTTGTTGTGACGAGTATGTCTGTTTTGATTATTTGAGCTAGTCTTGTTATCCGAAAGGGCAGCATATAGAGTAAGTGAGCGACTATAAAAGTGCCATTCCATGTCTGTTTCAATGAAGCACGTCCTGTAAGTGGGCTCGCTCGTTTGCATAACCAATAGAATCAGCAGGTCGACTTTGAACCGAGATAGATCATAACGGTCGAACTATTGTAGTCACTCAATCTGGTGACCATAAAACATCATTCATACCATGAGCCACAAACTCATATAAACAAATTATGCCCAATATTTAAATCTAAAAATATTGAGAAGAAAATCAAACGTTTGACAAAGAGCACGGTTTGACATGTATACCAAGTGGGACTGATATTCATATTCGAATTGAAAAAACTCGGATGTCCTAACTTTAGGCCACTTAGATTTCATAAGCAATTAAGAACACAATTCAGCTTATCTTGTAAATGCTAATGAAATCTGGATTCAAAAACTAGGCCAGGTATGTGTTATGGCAGCACTGTTGTACATTATTAACAAAATGCTTAATGCATTGGCTTTTCTCATCAGACGATATGGATTAGACATATCTTTCTGCAAAAAAAGAAGGACATGAATAAGGTCTTCACGAGTATGCAAAACTAAATAGGTTTTTGCCGAAAAGAGGTTTCGACGGGTATAATATAAAAAGAAAGTACAATATAAAAAAAAAACTATAACCTATTAATTCATAAAAACCAATATCCCGATGAAGTCATGAGTTTTGAAATTTTAAGCAAATAAATGTGAATATAAAAGCTTTATAAAAATAATATTTTTTCTATACATGTACATAACAAAAATAATCGTAATAATATATAATAAATAAAAATAAGATAGCACTAATGTAATTTCTTAATAAAATCATTCACTATGAAGTTTTTATTAGAAATTAACTAATAGGTCTTTTTTTTTGTTTTTTTTTTTATCGAATCATGCCCATGGACTATACGACAAGCCTTCCCATGTCTCTGTCTTGTACGTCCCTTTTTTCCGAAATAAGGTCAGGGTAGTGCTTGTTTTCGCACGACTCCTCCGACTGAACCAGTAGTTTGACAGTATAATAATAGGTACAACTGATTACGACTTTAGGGCTTTCCTTAGCCAACTTTCGCTGTCGATATCTCGAATTCGTATATTCGCGGGTTAGGTCGAGCCAAATCGGCTCTCGCCACTTCGTTGTCCCAGCAACACATAGTGGCAACCGCTATAAGTGTTGGCTGTTGCTCGTTACTCCTTCTCCTTTTCTACTTCCCGTCATATCCTGCTTCTCAGCTAACTCGTTCTAGTTTTTCTATTGCTGACGGCCCGTCATTCGTGCGTTGTTTGAAACGCAAATGAACGCATCGAGTCGCCGCCATTTGCTTGTTGGGTGCGTGTGATGCGCCAGCTGAGCTCCCGAGGTGAGGCCTTTTTGCGGCCGTTTGGAAGTCCCCCCCGTGTCCTCGTGAGGCACCGCAAGACATTTACGTACTCCCCGCTAACACGTCAGTATCGTTTTAGTTCGAGATTCGTGCTTGGCTGTACTTGCAAGTGATGAGAACATTTTGTTGCCCTTGAGACAGTACGATCAGCTGCTCATTCCGTAGGCCTATTACTAACAGCAGCTGATCTTCTCCTAAGCTTACGTTGCGCTGTGGTTTTGTTACTATTGCATCCGAGAGGCCCAATCCGCTAAAGGCACAGCTGACTCTGTCCTGCTACGAGGAGTGTTGCTAAGTGATGTTTCATTTCCAGGAAACGTTATCATATTGAAATAACGTTAAGATCTCCCAAACTGACTTTCGACAAAACGACTCAAGCTTCACAGTGTGGGCTCTTGATGAGCGGTTATTGAAGCATTCAATTTCACTCGGTCTTTTTAGAGGTATGGTGAATTTTAATGAACACGCAAGCGTCGAATAGAGTTCACTACGACGATTCTGACTCGAGTGGTATCTTCCCTCCTAGTTGACGCAGTAGAACAGCCTAGCATTTGCATGCATTTATATTTGCATATTTTTGACGTGTTTACAACCTCCCGAATATCGATTGGAATATTGAAACAGGTCTTACTGTTTGAAAAATTTCTGACGGACATTTTCCAACTTGTGTTGTGCCTAATACATTCATATCAATATATACTACCATTTCTAAGGTTTATTGCTTTCTAGTGTTATTTTGTTCAATGTTTATTTTCGTCTAACCTAACATTATTTGCAACCTGCCATACATTGTTAGCTAAAACGACAGTTGCAAATATCGAGTTGTTAGCCTGCGTCATTACGCAGAAATGACAATGTCTGACAACACGTGCCGCAATGGGCGGTCCGTCTTGCTTTATAGAGCTGCGCATCATTTTCATCGGAAAAGACAGTAGAACAATATGCATTTTTTTGCGAATAGTAATGCAATTGTTGTCATTAAAACCGTAATAACATATACAAATAAAAAAAAAAAGCATATTTTTATTGCATAGCAAAACCATTCCATCGTCAGATGTCTGCGACGAGTTGCGGATAAATTTAGCTCATAAAAGGACCTCACAGTAAATAAGGTGGACTTCGTTATAAAATGCTTTAAATATCTGGTAATTAAGGCTTAATATGGATAATTATATTTGTAAATGATAATGGGCGAGTCGTTGCGTCACCAAGTTCAAGACGTAGAAATTGTGCCGATCACACACGTTTACTAATAGTTTGGCATGACCATATAATTTGCTTTAGTTATTTGCATACAAAATTTTTGACTGCGGTGAAGTTTTTAGCAGTAACAAAAAGATCGGTTTTACCTTAATTTTTTTTGGCATCACAAATTTTGTGATGAGTAGGTTAAGCATCGCCTTGCTTCTCGTTAGCGTTAAATGCCGAGCTAGTACGTTTGTGCCCAATTGTTTCTTTCTGAAATGAAATTTCGATCTGCTTGTCCATTATCCCAATTATACGCGTTACCCAACGTTTACGCAATAATATTGTTTCAATAAAGTGTTGAGTTTAAACCTCTCCTTATACGTATAATAAAAATAATGACACAGTTCGCGTCACGTCTCGGCTTCAGAGGTGAGCCTGTTTGCTTTATTTACCGTAGGTAATGAGCTTTTCCATGAACTGATTTCCTTTTCACTTCGATACAAAATGTATGTATCCAAGCATGCAGCGACAGCTGATAAGCGATAGTTGCGCTACTTTGCCAATATAAGCACTACGGTTACATGGGGTTGAAAAATTAAGGAAAAGTGCTAATGGGCTCGTAGGCAATGTCTTGCGAAACAAGGGATTAGATTTAAACAAAATTTCTAAAAAGAAAAAAAATCATTCGTTTTCTAATTCATTCCATTTGAACTAAAGCTTTATATATATACTAGAGCGCATCCAATAGAACTTCGCTGTGTGCCTGTTTCTGTGCAAATTTCTTTCACATCACAGAATGGGCCAAGGTAAAAATGATTAGAGCTAATCGAAGTCGAACTGAACGGACCATTACAGGCAGGAACAGAAAGCAATGCTGTACTCAATGTGCATAGTGTCCTTTCATGTTAGAATAAGAACAGAGAATTTATTTGCTTATTTCCAATTAAAGTAGTTCATTGTGGGCGCACATGTTGAATTTTACATGCAGTAAGAGGAACAAAGGCTCGGCAATAATGCGACCTACAGTCCGCCTCTATTATTCGGTGCATATGGCTGAATAATCCAAAGCTCGCTAGTTGCAACTAACGTGGTTGCCTTGCGCACCTCAGTATGAGGATGTATTTCTAAACAACATCTCTACTCAGACGTGTTTACAGTTTATTTTCTTCTATTTAAGCCTTAATATCTAAGAAAAAAAACACTGACGATTAGACTAGTCAGTGTTATAAATGGGCTTGAGTTTAATAATGCTATCTGATTCTAAGCTTTGACTATCTGTATTTTTTGCTGCTCTTCTTTCTCTGCTTGCAGGACCTTAAACGTTGAATCGTCTCGAAAAACTGTATTAGCGCTGCATCGTTGCTCCGGCGCCAGCGGAATTGCACTTCGTGTGTGTCTCGTCGGGTAGTTGAGGGCTCAAATTAATTTATCGCTCTGCCGACGGCAAACGTCGAACGACTGCTAACCGCAAGTCGTGCCTCGTACTGCCTATCGCCAAAATGGGTCGCGTGTTCCTCGAGCATTTAGGCGGTACACGCCTTTTCACGTGCGCATCGTGCGACACAATGCTCACGAATCGAAATGAACTTATTTCGACGAGGTTCACTGGGGCCACTGGCAGGGCCTTCCTATTCAATAGGGTTGTTAACCTCAGTTACAGGTTGGTCACCCAGGTTTCACATTAGAGTAGCAAATCAATTAACAAAGCAAGAAATAAATTATGTATTTTCATAGAATTACTTATTTGCAATCAATATAAGTTTCCAACAAAAATTGTTACATAGAGAAATGGACAATATAAGAAATAAATAAGCATCAGAATCCATGATAGGTCTCGCCCCTCTAGCAAAGACAAGAACTGCCTACTATAGTCATACTAGCACACACTACTAGAATAATCGTCGATAATTAAGAAATGTTCAATTGGCTTGCAGCGACGTCCAGGACAGGGTGATGTTGACAGGTCGACACATGGTTCGCGATGTGTCCTGCAAGAACTGCGACGCCAAGCTGGGCTGGATATATGAGTTTGCGACGGAGGACGGCCAGCGTTACAAAGAGGGAAAGGTAATAGCTATTTCACTTCTAGTAAGTCGCGGCGCTTTCTCAGAGTCACAAGTGTCTACTAATGTTTGACGCTTTATTTTTGACAATTAGTCTGTTTGTTTTGGTTGCTTTTTTAGTCGATTTAATAGACCTACTCCCACAAATTTATTGATTTGACTTGAGTGAATAGGCCGAAGCTTGCCTGTATGAAACTTGTTCTTTTTCTACTTCTGAAATCGCTAAACCAGTTGTAGACGCAGCCAACGATGGTACACAGTAGGGTATAGGTAAATAGGGTATAAGTCTGATATATGATAAAGATGCTTTTTGATAGTTACGTGTTAAGTTATGTAAATCTGACATAAGTCTAGATGTATAGAGGCGTACATTACTATTTTCTAACTACTTTTAGGTCCTATGCATTTGGATAAGAATGTATTCTATGTCGGTACACGAATTACATGTGGCCCTTTTTCCTCTCCATTTTGACTAAGACTGAAGCTAAAAATCGACGTGTACAAAATGCGGACCTCAAGCCTATATTTATTGAAAATATATATGCGTATATACGTATGTATGCTCAAATACTGAAACTAATATATCTGCTGTTTTTTTCCGATGGTGTATGCCCACACTTGATTTGTCTGATCCAGGTGATTCTGGAAAGGGCTCTGGTGGCTGAGAATGAAGGCTTAGACGATAGAGAACCTGCACATGCATAGAAAACATCATTATGAGGACATTTTTTTAGTTCACATATCGCTAAATAATCATTAATTTTCACCCATGAGAACGAAAAAACGAGGAAAGCGAAAAGGGTGTTAGTCAATCATTGCTATTGCTATCGGATTAAAATAGAGGGTCGCTGCCAATCAAGGTACGTCAGTTCTACTCCGAATATATACGACTGGCACTCATCAATCATGCGTTATTATTTATCGGCGAAGAGGAGCTCTCATCAGCAACACAGACTACGTTTGCGGGACTAGAAGACCGATTCGATGCAGAACGTTATAGGGGATGTGTCCATGAAGATACTACGTGTCGGCCTATAAGTATTTATTGCGATTAGAGAGAACCAACCCAACTAGTCACTTTTTAACCGAACAGCGAACCCCAGGACAATAATCGTGCCGTACGTAATGCAGATGCCAGACCCAACAAATTAGAGAACCCACGGAACCAAATCATGCAACCGGAAGTTGATCATTAATCGGGAACCGTTTCCGATTGCAAGCTACACAAAATGCCATAGCACCGATCAAATCAAGACGCCATGACCACGTTTATGCACAACTTTCTACTGCTAGCACATGCAAGTGACGGATCGCGGAGCTGTGAAAGCGAACAAAACATTGTTGGCGAAAATCTGCTTCTATAATTGATTGAGGTGAAACGGCATAACGAACGGTATCATGATACCATGCGGACACTATATCATTAAAAGGATTTTAAGTAGGGACTGTGATTGGCAGAACAAATATGTAAGCCCGCTGGTCTGTAAAGTATAAAACTCATAAGTTAAAGCTCAAGTAATTAATGTTACAAAATAGTTGAATGCCGCTATATGTTATCAGAAGGTGGATGGCTTAGTGCTGTTGTGGTAAATAACTTGAGTTGCCGAATATTTCTTTAATATCTAGAAAAACGAAAGCTTCATGATTCCTATAAACGCACGCGTATGTATCATTCTCAATAATATTCGGTCGACATATTTAGCAAAAAAACACAACACCTAGACCAGTTAGTAAACAACCTCCATGATGTAAAGCCAGATGGTGACCTCCGAAAAAACCAAGTGCACATGGTTAATGATCAACCTTGGCGTTAATCTGTTATGAGTGTTATATGATTACAATCATTCTCATCACAATCATGATGGCGGAAGTAGTGATGATGATGACGTCATTACAATTCGTTCGTTTCATTAGGTCATGCTTTTATGGCTTGACATATCGTCTGATCTACGATTATATTCTACATATGATATCGTGACAGGCGAAGTGGTTCGACTAGGGCCGTCTTTCTATGGCCGGTTTCGAAACGGCAAACTGAACTGAACGCTTACAGCTGGAGCGCACGATGATATTGAATCTCTTTGAGATTCCCATTTCTCAAAGGAGGCGTCGTCTGCCTGAGTCACTAGGTTAGAGCAGCCAATGTTCAGTTACCACGCCTCATCTTTAGTTGGGTTCGGAACGGATAAGTGCTGGACGGTTCCCTTCAATGTATGTGCGTCGGTGTTAGCATATAGTTTATTATATAGTTTCGAAACGCCACCAATATAGGGATAGAAAGTTTTTGACGTTTCAGAGTTTTTGATGCCGCTAGACCTGTCGCCTTGCAGCCAAGAGATCAATTTTGATTTCACATCACAATTTATACAACTGAAGATACATTTATATCTGTCATTTACCTCTATCGAGCTAAATGACAGGTATAAATGGATGACAAACAAACAAAGATATTCTTACTTATTTCAAAGACATGGAATTGGAAACAAATAGCCTCACTAATCGTACACGTATGACATGTGGGCACCGTAAATTTATATGATAACGACGACGGTCATTGTACACGAAATTGTACATGTATTTGGTCTGGAATCAACACGAATTAAAGTAAAGTACATAATACCCCTTCTATGACTGCCGGTAAGCCCTGAAATAAGTAAAACCTGGACGAATGGCCGACAACACACTGGTCATGACGGTCTTTTTAGGAGCGATAGCAGATCGGAAGTATCTATGTCGTTTTGCCCACCAGGAGCATACCCCTTGTGAGAACAGCGTTGAGGCTCTCTACAGCTGTAAAAATCGTTATGCAACTCTGTTGGTGTTATATCATCAAAAAGTTTTTTACGCAGGATGTGTTGCGATGTATGCTATCTAGAAAAAAAAGATGGAGGTCCCTGGTGAATAATACGGAGGTTGCGCTAAGGCGTACAACAGTTATCGGTCAAGGAGTAGCTATGAGCAGCATATTGACTGGACAGACAACAAAGGTTATTTAATATGGATCCCGAAGAGCGAATCACGATGAAAAATCTTTTGTCAGACTTCGGCGAGACAAGTCAAATACGACTATCTATTTAATAATTAATTATGGTAATTGCTAGCCATATATTTCTAACTTCTATTACACCTGGCTGAATGGAGATAAGAGTGTTTGCATTTCATTTATCATCCTCCCTGCCACGGAGGATCACATCCATAACACAACAATGGTGTAAGTCCAAAAGAAAATTTGACTTCTCATCGAAGTTCGTTAACAAATACGCATGGAAAATCTAGGAGATCACGGAACATTCCCTGTTCTCTGAGCTCATATGATAAAATTTGCATTGAATTGTTCTTCGTTTCCTCCCGTCCATCTGTTCTTGACCTCTTCGCCGATGGTATAGCATTTCTGATAATCGGCTTCAATCTCACATTTTCTCTAGTTCATATGCAGTGACTTCCTTGTCATTTTTTTTTTATTGGTCAGTGGCAAGGTAACTCTAAGCCACAAGTTTGATAACAGTCAGTCCCGGGTCAGTTGCAGAATCCGACCTTTCCCCATGTTGTTAAGATGATCACTTTATAGAGTATAATAATAATGATGGTGGTAAGATGAAGTAGAAGCGGACAAAATAAGTAGAAAAACGTGTCTCATGATCACATTTAATAATATTTCAACTATGACCGTATTGTTCTGGAGTTTACTACTATTATTGTTATTTTCACATGGCACTATTATTACCATTATCTCAAGATTGAGATTGCTCTTTTTATTACCGGGTGTCATAAGTATCATTTTTATATACCGTCCAAGACAGCAAGAGTAGAACAGAAGTAATTCAGTATAATCCGCGCTTATTCCAAATTCTGTTCCTTAGTCATACAAAATCTATTCACAGAAAAATCGTCCCTGTGGAAAAACACAAGTGATACCTGTAGCTGTGAACGGACAACTGAAAAACCTCGAAGATAGATAATCGGAAAAAATGTGCGAATGTGTCCCACGTTTCCATCAAATTAAGCGTGCTATAAGCGTCCATTGAATATAGGCAGCAAGCATAACAGTTAAAAAAAAAGTCGAGAATGAGCATTACATCTTCATCCACTGCTACTACCGTCAAGGACAATTGCCTTTAATGAATGAGTACGATGAATACGACCAACACTCCTACACGAATCCATGAAATATCCATGTTAATACTAATCGAAGGCGCACAGACACGTTGCATTGTATTTAAATCCAATCAAAAGGAAGAAATAGCCCGCCAAGGTTTAGTATTGGAGCACAGTTATTAACGAAGCGTTTTTGTAAAAGATGAACTAAACTTGTGGAATAACAAACGAACACGAATATGTCAGCACCCGCGTCAACTAATAATAGTATAAATGACAGCAACAGTAGTGTAAATGAGCTGGAAAACAACGAAATAACATCAGTCAACCTAAACTCGATTTGATACTTTGCCAATGTATTCGCTTAGTTCACGATCTCGACGGTAGACTAACCGACCTGTGATGGATATACAGTACGTGTTCAGTAATACGAGCAGAAAAGCATGCGCTCTATGTGTATCGATAAATCGAAGGACTAAAGCCGACAGAATAAGGTGATCTGAAACAGTAAATGTGCAAGTAAAATGGCTGTCGTTCGCCGTCGACTAAACATTGGCGGCGCTACACCGTTATCCACTATTCTCGTCGCCATAACGTGTAAAAGAGGGCTTTGCATCTTGAAAGGAGTTTGTATCCATCCCATCATGCATGTATGGTGAATGGTCTGAGCACGTGGATGCCGCTATGCTAAGGGTAATTAGCAACCCACAGGGCGATCTCAAATAGCTGCTACTGTTGCCAATATCTGCACAGTGTGTCGATATACAACTAGAGAATAAAACCTGTGTGCGTCTTCGAGTTGATAACCATTGGGCTATGATGGTTCAGCTCGATGTCGTTATGCGCGCTTTCTTTCTATAATAACCCATTGTATTGTAACCGTTTGTTATGCTTCAGTGGAATGCAATATCGGTTATGCGGTAAAGCGCTGACAATTTCTCGCTGTTTGCGTGCATCTACAAGAAGCCACCGAGCGCTGAATCAGACGACGTATTGCTACACGTTAGCTGCTGCCGTTTCTAATGTCGCGCTACCCAACAGGCCACCATTCTCCATCAGTCATATCTAACTGTGGATGTTCAGTAGCTGTGCGAATAGTAGACGTCGGCAGTAAACGGACGTTGGCGCTCATCCGATTTGTAAGCCTCGTTCGTCGTAAGCTGTACGCACACATGGTGCGAGCGCACATATAGCTGCTTTCTCGTCGAAAAGTTTGTCCATTTAAGCCTTCGACGTAGATATATTCATCAAGACGTTATTATGAAGCAACAAAACCGAACGAGCACGTCGAATTCGTCACTGTGATTATTATAGCGGTCATGATGATTTTAAGATGCTGATTGTTATTATTATTAAAACCGGCTGTTCTGTAGTTGCTAGTATTGATAAAGGTACCGAAGGAAATTCTCTCTCCAGCGCAATTCCCACCAACGAACACCTATTAGCACATGTATCTTTTTGTTGAGCAGGAGCGAAAAACGCGAGTTAGCCGCGTAACCGCGTACTGTGAACATTAGATAACTAATCCCACATTTATTGTTAACTTAACAGTACCCAAATAATAATAGTAATAATATTAATTACACCATTAAAACATAAACACATTCACCTTTAGTACTACGGCTTGTTCCATTATAATGCTATTTTATCTACGACCAAGCAATATTTATTGCCCTATTTACATTTTGTCGATCTAACCACAATATCATAACTATGACCACTGGGTAATATTGATATTACTCAATGTAGTACCATTACTTACCAATATTAGTATGCTATTATTAATGTTCTTCTCCATATTAACTATTGAACCTGGTGCGTAAACACCTGGGGATGTCAGCAGCACTTGTTCTTTATGATTCGACTGCCGCAATGTAGTAGTATTGAAAAGCTTATTTTGCTGCGCATTCTCGGATGCTTTCGTACCGCGAGGTCTTTCGTCCTGACCTTTATATGGACCGGTGTGATGGACATCCAGGACGACAAAACCTTGCCGGCGAAAAAAGTTTCCTTCAAGCATTACCTAGCACACTTCGTAGCATTATTCAAAATAGCTAGTTGTCCTTAGCGACGACATACTACATAGGGCAATTACATTCGCTGTAACGATGATGCTTTCTTATGCGTGATTTTCATTATAATCTGTTTCACTTAGCAAATAAACAACCTATGAAGTAAGCATGATTGATTGATTTTAAGCGCGACAAGAAACAAACACATTTTGAATACGCGAGCCGCTAGGCATCTAGGGCTAGCAACTTGCGTATGGCCGTATTCTTATGTCTAACAAACCATTTATCCAAGCCCACGGAATGCAAAAGGAACGGAGCGAAAGCTTCAGGAGACAGAGGGAGAGAGAGAGAGAGAGCGAGCGAGCGAGAGAAATGACGAACGAGCAGCAATGATAAGCGAGTGTGATAATTATGGTAATGAATAATTAAATAAACAATGAAAGAAACACGCATTGCACAGAAATACGAAATGTTGAAAATAACAACAACAACAAGGAAGATAAACTTAGGATTATAAAAGTAACTGAAAAGCATAAACGTATCGGGTTAAACTAGCAGAACAAATGATGTTAATGACATAATGATGTTGATGCGAAAGTGATGACGTGAAAAAGAAATCACATGTACGACTTGACTGGGAATGAAAATGCATTGTCATCATCGAAAGGAGCGTAGACATATGATTATGATTGCTAGCTATGAATGCATGCGCATCTATATATATATATATATATATATATATATATATATATATATATATACCCGAAAAGATTAAAAAATAAAAAAAGACTTGTAGCGTGTTCATTTAGTGAAAATTGAAGTAGTTCAGATGAAATAGGGAGTGTTTTTTGTATTTCTGACTTCATCCGTGTTGCAAGATATTGCTACAGAAAATCGAATGAAGGAAGACAATCGACAATAGAATCGATCAGCTGATTTCCGAGAGCCAAGGCACCTCAGTTTTGCAGTATATATTCACATTGAATCCAGGCCAGACATAAAACATAGAAGCATTTTTAGATCTATATCTTTAGGGAACTGTTTTTCATGTACCAATCTTGTCTACTCCATGAAAAATCTTTTGAGAAATTACCAATTTAAAAAAGACCACTCTAAGAAAAAACGTGATAGGTTAGTCACAGTTACGATAGTTTGGTGCAACGAAATAAGGCTTAGCTTGTCTTTTGGTAAAAAAATAAGAGCCAGTCAGCTCAGCCTTTGCGAACAAATGTAGAGAGCATAATTGTTGCTAGTCGAAAAGTGAAAACTTCGTGGCTTCAGGGACCACGAATACGATTCATTGCTTTTTATTATGTTATCGACAGAAAATAATGACAGCTACATGTTATTAGGGTTTTTGTTTGAAATAAATATATTTTTGTTTTTTACTAAATTATGTCGAGCATTAACAGAGTAGAGCCAAGGGCTCGAGCTGATTTACCACGAATGATAATAACATGACGTCGTTATAAGATAAAATTTTGTGGTAGGCACGATTTGGGCGACTTCACACACCCAACATAAATCATCAGAAAACATGCTTCCAATAGTCCCACTCTGACGTAACCATCGTAAATCTACTACTTGCAATGATTCACACGCCTGCCAAAACTATTAAGTACACTGCATTTTTAAACCGATTGATAACTAATCTTGATTGGTAATATTATGCAGTATTTATATACGGATATCGTAATCAGATATCTGCCATAACTTGATTGTTTCATCATCGCCGGAAGTTGCCAGCAATCCGTTTCGCTTGGGGTTCCATGCAACGCAGTTGACATCCTGTGTGTGCGCCTGAATTAACGCAGCTTGCAAGAAGTTTGGTGCATCGTCAGTCTCGCAAGAAATCTGCTCCGGGTCAGGGGCGAAAATGCGAACATTGTTGTCCCCGCAACCAGTGGCGATTAAGCCGGTGTTTGGGCACCACGATACAGTATAGATCGGTCGAGGGTGGAAGCCTTGGATCGTGGAAATCACTTTCCACGAGGGCGCTACTCCGACATTATTCTCGGTTTCGTATCGCTTCCAGATCCGCACTGTGCGGTCGTCGCTGCCGCTCACGAGCCTACTGCCATCCCTATTAAAATCGATGCTCCATACCGTTGAATCGTGGCTAGCAGCCGTAAACTCACAGACCCAGTCATCTCCTTCGTCCCTGTAAAAGTTGATCGAATTATCGTAACTCGCTGACGCTAGTAAATCTTCGGAAGGATGCCATCGAACACATTTGACATCCTGAGTGTGACACGACTGGACGCTAACGCATTCATACTCGTCATCGCTATTGGGATCCCGCTCCCAAATCCATACGGTCTTATCGCGTGAACACGTAGCTAGGTACCGTCCCGATGACGAAAATTCCACCGCTTTTACCTCGTTCTCATGACCCTCCAGCGTAATAGTGCACTCGAACTCGCCTTCCTTAAGCGTCCATATGCATACGGTGCCATCAAAGCTACAAGAGGCGAGCATTTGGCCACAGGGACTCCAGGCGACCCGACGTACCGTACGTGAATGACCATCACTTAAAATCGTAACACATTTCCACCCTCCATCAGTTGTGCGAGCATCTTCTTTTTGATCTTGACCCTTCTCTAAAGCTGGGTTGCTCCATAATCGAATAGCTTTGTCAGTCCCACAGGTAGCTAGAGTGCGTCCATCAGGACTCCATACGCAACACCACACCGAATCTGCATGTCCAGATAGCGATGCTACTAGTTGTACATGCATCATAAATATTTTTGCTTTAACTTGCTATTGACGACCTTTCATCACATACAGGTAAAAGACGTGTATGTAGATAGAAAAAGAAGTACTGTACAGTAATCACTTATAAAACAAAGTAAGTGTCTGTATAACAAGTAACCTTCGTTGCTCTCAGGATGAACGAAGTTTACCCACGGCCTGGTCGACAGTTTTCACGAGTGAAAGCTTAACAGATCCAATGACAAGTTTTTCCATAACTAAACGAGCCGTAATTGGTTTCTATTCATAGATGGTGAGAATAATCAAATAATTGTATCTTTTGAAGCTTCAGGGGGAGGGGGAGGATTTACCATCAATACACACGCACTTACTGCACCGATATTCTCACTGTCAGCTGTTCCAATCGTATCTTTAGAGGTAAGAATGTTCCCTCCGCTCCTTTGCGTACGAGCGTTTCGCTTATTCGACTGAACTCTAGTAAGTCGGGACTGTCCAGTGATTACACTTACCAAATATCTGACCGTTTTGCCCTGGGGTGCACATTAAGGTCACGTTGCACCTTCATGCTGATACCGACAGATTCTTTAAAACAGCACACTTACTCTCAATAAACTTGAGCTTCATAAATTTAATGTGTTCTATTCTACGATTTTTGATTGCCTTCAATTTTGAATATGGCGCTGTCGTTGCAGCGCAGACGACCTGTCCCTCCGTGATCAGCTGTTGTTAACAGTTCCGTGTGTGTGTATTCCGTTCGGATTTTGTTGTGTGACATGGCCGTATCAAATAATCATTTCTAACGTAAGTACGCAATTTCGTCGAGTGCGCAGTCCACTGAAAAAATTATGCACCCTTAACGAGCTATCATGATGATGTCGACGAATGTCTTTGCTGTGCGCCGGCGGTGACGGATCGCTAAAGTGCTGGCACTCCAATGTTGGACCTGTCTCAGGTCTTAGTGCTTTTGCTATCTATCAGTAGGAATATCATTTGTTCTATGCGAATCCCACAGCCCCACTGCTCCAGAATGATGGTTCTTAGGCGACGATGTCTTTCGCCACAATAATTATTAAACCTAGCGCGTGAAATCAATCTCCCGATGTTGCTCTACCGGTTCATCTATAACAGAGTTGTCTCGCGACAGCTCTGCTCACCAAAATTCCACGCAGGCAACGCTCTAACCTAGGAAACGTGTCTGTTCTTACCCATCATATGGTACACTAGCAACACCGATCCTGACACACCGACACGGAGACGCATCACACGATATTGCAAAAAAGTGCATAGTACTGGTTTTTCGTTGTGATAAGCCAATTTTGTCGTTCATTATGTGTTCGTTTAAGTCTACTTATCTTTAGCTAGGAGGATGGCAGTATTCGTATTTATCATCTTCACTTGTTCATGGCTTTAGATGTGTATAGGTGTACTTATTCGTTACATATTCGCACAATCAGCATGCTGAAAAAGAATGGGCTCAAATCGACGCAATGAGTAACGCTTATCGTTGAACAACAGTTGTTATTTGATCAGCGGACGGGAGCAGACAGAAGGCCGTTATAGTTCTAAGGAAATCGACACATTATCGAATAGACGGATGACGGCCTTCGACGACAGCCGACACTACAGCGGTCGACCGCAATCGGAGCGGCGTAGTGCCACAGCCAACGTCACGGCGACAGAGGACAACGGCAATGTTGCTTCAGTTACTCCTCTTTTTGTAGGAATCTGTAAACGAAGTTGCTACAGCTGTTGGTACTGATTAGATTATCCAACAAGTAGATGTTGGCGAAAAGCATGGGAGTGAGTTCCACATTGACTATTCCTAGGGTCTTGGAGATAACTGAGAGCACGAATCGTTGGACGATGCCTTGTAGGGACGATAAGCCATGAAAAACAAATCCATCAAACGAAGTGTTTATACTTAAAGACGCCCAGTGCTAACAGGATGCGTTTCTAGTTTCCTTGAATTTAATTTAACGAACAGCTTTAATATGTCAGCAATAAATTAACTCCTTCATTTATTTCGCAGCGATTCCATTATATGCTTGTACAATATATATATATATATATATATATATATATATATATATATATATGTCTGTATAAAGAGTGTGACCTGTAGTCGATCAAGTTATAAGATATAGACAACATATTCTTTTTTGTCTGCAATGTTGTAATTTTATTGTTGCGAATATTGTAGAAAGCTTAATCAAGGTGCTGGTTTTGGATAGGCAAGTAAGGATTGAACTAAGTAATAAAAGCAGCACTTCCCGTAGTGACCAATCTAGTAGTAGACATTTTCTGAAAGTGCCAATCTGATTAACTGCTAAAGCACTAGCAAGATGGTTCCTGCAGGTGATGCAGCTTAGGCGACGTAAACTGCCACGGTAGATTTGGTATGGTACGACCATGTCGTTAAAATCGTCCACCAAGAGAACCGTGTGCTTGCTTTATTCACTTATTAAATCTTTTGTTTTCCTTATAGCTTATATAACAACTTCTTCGTAAGTATCCCGAAGTGGAGACGAGTTACATAAGTGCTAATAAGGCAACAAGCAAAACAACTCTGAAGATCGTTGATTGTTTTGTATAAACGCTTTCAACGCGAAAATATCATTTAGCATTTATGATAAAAAAAAAAAAATAATTCAGTCAAAAAGAACACTGGCTGTTGGTCAAATCACGAAAAGTGGTGCCGGTGTTAAGATTTTGACAATGCACAATTTGTGTCGTATGCTATTACGGGTCCACCGAACGCTTACATGGCGTATTTCTGTTTTCTTTTTATCTACAAGATCAAACAAAGAACAGGTAAAAACCTCAGATGCCGTTAATTATATCCAGTTCGGGGCATCCATGTATCTCATCATGACTAACGGTAACGTTTAAAAATTGAAAGTGCTTTCAGTTGTCCGAAATACTACTTTTATGAGTCGACAGCTTAAAAGAAGGTGCCCACGTGCTTTCACACACCCTTATTCAAATTCCCGTTTTTCTATTTTTATCAACTATATAGACATCTGAACGATTTAGTTCTTGTGCTAATTTTACCTTTACGGGGTATTGCCAACGGCTTTAGTATTAAAGGGAAAAAAAAGTCACATGTATATGTAAATAGACGGAGCAAGTAGTTTGTGATTGTGGGCTAATCAGGTAGCTAGGTCCTGCACGAGGAAGTGTTAGGTCTCAAACTCACGAACAGTATCGACGCGCTTAAAATTAAACTGAAAACAGGCAACAAATTGATTTTATATCCTTTAAAGTGAGAAGTGTTATTAAAATAATGCCGCTAAACATTCCTATTGCCTGTAGTTTACTAGACATTTGTTGTTTAGCCACTAAACGTATTTGGGAAACACTTAATTGTTATTGGTTTCGTGGTTTTGGCCGTTTTGAAATGTTCATGGGCGATAAGAATTTGTATATTATTCCTGCTTGAGACTGGTGACGATGACTATGAACATTCAACTTCGGTAATGCACCGTTTTATTGAAACTTGTCGACCCGCTTAAATTTTAGTAGCAAAAAACGTACAAAAGCAACGGTTATGACAGTGTTATCTAAAGACTGTATTAAATGGGAACAGCGAAGAATTGAGCACATTGAGCCTTAAGAATGAGAAAACAAGGCATATTGTATGACACGCATAAGAAAATAGAAGCATACGCTGAAAAACAGACTATAACCATAAATATCGTCAATTACTGGAGTCATTAGTCGCACTTGGAAAATAATAGAACAACAACAAAAACAGTTTAGCAAAGAACGTAAAAATAATCGAAGACTAATTATGCAGTGCAGACAAATTATTCCTATTAGCGTCTGTCTATCTCTGTGAAATAAATTAACAATATATTTATTCTCTGCGTTCTGTTCGATTTTTGCCTTTAGGGGGATGGGTGACTTGAGTATCGCTATCGTTGTTGTTGTTGTTGTTGGTGGTGCAGAAGTTACAGCAGTGTCTGCCCCCGAAGCACCGCCACGGGCGGCCCCAGAAGTCGGAATATCGGAATGCCAAAGCTGAAGTGTGCCCTTTGTACGCACCGGGTGCTGCCCGGCCCCGTCGACTTCGTGGCGCACGTTCGGCTAGCCCACTGTCACCGCGGCGCTGGGCCCGCTTCCGGCTTTGAGTGTCATTATTCGTCCGGTAGCCAACTATGTGCCGTGCTAAAGGATACGGCACATTTTGAGGCACATGTACTCAACGTGCATCTGGCGTGTACTACGCCAGACGAGCCGGATGTCGCAGCGGCAGCCGGTGGAGCAACGTGGAGTGTCTACGATTGCACGCAAAACTTACCTGCTCTCCTCAATGATCCCGGTAGAAAACGAGGAAATGATTTTTTTACGAAGACATGGGGAGACGCTTTTATTGAACCTCAGCAGGTTAGCAAATTGGTTTCCATTTACGGTAATAGTGAATGATGTATACATTGTTTGTTAGTCCATGTCATGTCAATAGATCGACGCTAGGGCACTACTGAAGACCTAATAAACAATTACGGGAAAGCATTCTAAACACTGATCGGCAGTTGCATTTTTCATATGTTAGCGCAGAATGCTATCATTGTACGTGATATGTCTTCGGAATTCCGAGGACTGTTAGCAAAATAATAAATATTTTAAATTTATTCAAACAAGCGATCAAAGACCGGAATACACGCGCAGGTGTTTTTTTCGCATATATGTTTTAACATTTTACTCGATTTTATTTGACAAAAGGTATGAAAGTAGACCAAAATTTATTTTCAGGTGGAGCCGTGCAAATTTTTACCAGTTGTTAAGCGGGCCTCGTTCGAAGACTACCTCGAGCGAACAAAAACACGGTGGCAGCGTCGTGCGCGGAACGGTCAAATTCAGAAACCAAAGGAAGAGTCGAGTACGATCCCGGCGGAGAAACGCAAACAGAAGAGCCCCAAGAAACAACCGCTCGAGCTTACCATCGAGCAAGTACCCAGCGTCAGTATTTAGAATATATAAATGATTACGTAACGGGCGACCTAGAAGGTCTCGAAGCTTTTTGTAGAACATTAGTGAGCTTATATAGATAAGCTTTTCATAAGTGACAGATACTAATAGAGCGTAGCTTATCCTCCAGAATCTAGCTTTCTATTTTTAGTGCACTACCATGAAATTACGATGATTATTATTATTACTGGCTAGCAATAACACTCGTATTATAATTTTATCTAAGATGTTTCCACGTTGTGATATTTATAACGTGAGTAGCAGTAAAGCAAGTCTATCGATTCATTACATTCTTCACTGTTACAGATGAAATTATTCTCTTTTGAAAAAAACGGTTCAGGGGATTTAGCTTATGGCAAATATTTATTAAAGTATTTTCTCCTACTTGCATATTGCAGATATTTTTTAAACCGAATTTTGATTTATCGGACCCAGAAACGTTCACAGCTGTTCTGGGCTGTGCCGAAGAGGTCAAAGAAGTTAAGGAGAAGTTTTCACCGATCCGAGAAAGGCATCCCAAAAAGATCAGCGTAAACACTAATGAACACCTGAGTAGAGAGGTTTGTAGAAGAGCAATGCTATAAAATCCGATTTCATTTTAAAAATAGTCTTTTATAAAACATTTACCTGAAACGTAAATCCTTCAACGTAGGTGTGTTTTTATTGACCACAAGGTGCGAAGAGGAAATAGCAGAAGCTGGAATGAGTCACTACTTTGCTAACCAGTGCCGTAATCAATGTTGGTAAACTCGATTCTAGGGTGCAGTGACAAACTATAATAGTGGTTCAAATAGTAATGTATCGTCAAGCAGTGCTCTAGGAGAGACTGGACGTCAAGCAGTGCAGGAGCGATTGGGTCAGTTGACGGACCTTGTCGAGGTACGCCTGATTAAGCACATTTCACAGCACTCGGACGCCTTCTTTGACGCGCTGACTTCGCAAGACGAACTCGCTGACAGAATGGCTGCCACTCTTTCTTCTATCACAGCCATGAGGTTCGTTACATCCATTTTTGGACGAATATTTCCATAATATTATGGAATATTGAACCGTATAAAACCTGTATCCAGATTTTAATTCAATGTGGCATGTTGCCAAATAATCGTCATAAATTCGAGTGGTTTGGCTACATAGTTTGATTCTAACTTTCGGTCAGGACCATTGTGACGTAAAATAATATTAAGTCCAAGCATCTAGATGGTTTCATAATGTGCGTTTGCTTTCTTAGCTAAATAAAAGCGCGTTCGAAGTGAAAAAAAAATTGCTTATTCCTGTATAATCAGGTTACCTAAAATATACTCGGAAGATGCCAAATATTTCGTTTTTTGCGTCACTTAAATAAGCTAAGAAGTCAGTTGGATGTACATTATACATTACAGCTGTGGTTGACAGTATACCCGTTATTAACATTAGCGGATGTTGGATGGTATCGCTATATTATGTTGTACACAATTTTTAATTGGTCGTTTTGCTGCGATCGTTGTGCGGGTGTTTAGACAGCGAATAGCTGAAATCGAGGAACAATTGGTAAAAGAGCCCCTTCGAGTTCTTCAGCTGCATCAACGGCGACAAAACATCCTATCGGTGGTTGATAAACTGGAACTTATGCTTAACGTCCACCATGCACAACCGACGATCCAGGTATATAGATCTATCGCGAACTCACTTATGTCCGTATTTGCCAGTAACCCGTATGATCCATTTTGTAGATTTGATATTCAGTTCAATATTAACCCGCTACATCTGACGTTAAGGCTTTTTGAGAACAGTGATAGTTTACGATGTAATTATATCTATAACAACGTCCGTTGCTAATTCTAGTGGACTAGCTTTTTTGTTTAGCACATCATACCAGCACGGAAGATCTAGGTACATCTAAGGTATGAACACAAATTTTATTGAAAATATGGTTATCTGTTACCCTGTTATATTTTGTACTTGTTCTGCCTTTCTTTATCAGGTTCTATTAGCCAATTGTGAGTTTGTTGGAGCTCTTGATTTAATTGACACAACAAATGAAATCCTCAACCAGGAATTGAAAGACGTAGTTTGCTTCCGGCACCTTGGTCATCAGTTGAAAGAGATCGAAAATCTGATTTTGCGAATCCTTGAAACGGACTTTAAGAAGTACACGGCAGCAGACCTCAATCGAGAACTCAATTCAGGGCCTCAAATTAAAGACCTTGACCAACTTCGGGCAGTCATCTGCGGCCTTCTAAGATTAGGCAAGGGCCCAGAAATGGTTCGCTGGTACCAAGAAGAGGCTACGACGGCTTTGCAAGCGATGGTCAAACAAACGCAGGTGGAGTTTGCAGCTGAAATGACACACGAAGATATTATTCGGTAAGTAAAGCTATTTTAATAAACAGCCAGTTTAAATGCAGTTATTTGACTGTGAACAATAACGACGTTAACAGCCTCATCGAAAGAAGTTACTATTACCCTTTCTAATCTTAAACTATCATTTTATCTGCTTCACCTACTATTGCCACATGCTCTTCTTCCAATGCATCCCTCGTTTCGGTTAAACAAAAATTAACAGTTTTCTGTAGTGACCTTACTAGCTTCTATATTGCGTATTCGTGTCTACTTGATTTGCTCAGCCGAGTCATTAAATTGATTCATAATATTTTTACAATGAATGAACAAAGCAGGCCCGAGCAACAGCTGGAGCACCTAGAAATCTCCGAATGGATGACACTCCTTTATAGGGCATTTAACAACGTTGAGAAGCTCCTGCTCCGCATTCGAGCGGTCTATGATCTTTGCCTGGAAATTCTCGGAGCAGGACAACCAACGCAAACTCCTGGAAATGATGACGAAAAAAAGCAGCACAATAAAAGCCCTCCACATCATGAAGAGGGGAATGGCGCCTCTACGGCGGTCATCGAAGACGGCGGGCAATATTTGCAGTCAAAGTCGAGTACGTCAACGTTAAATGATCATATGAGGAGTATCGTGTCCATTTATTATTAAATACATTTAGGCATTATTTATGTGTTATGTTAGTAACAAGGTATAATTACCCTCTATTCAACATTACACTTCCTAAGCCCAGACGCTTAAGCACTGAGAAGAAAATTCCAAAACATTCTTGTTACCAGCAATTTTGGTAAGCTATTTAACTTGTCCGACTTCAGAGAAACAACGCGTCTTCACAGTACCATATTACCATTACGGTATGCAAATCGACTGTTGACCTCATTCCGGTATTTACCAGTAGCCGTTTTAGGAATCTTCTTTAGAATAATTTTTCGTTCGTCTAATTGTATATTTGGGAATACGGAACTACTTATATAATACATAAGAATCGGTCCATTCATAGAATAAAATACTCAAGAAAAATTCATAAACATTTGTAAGTAATGCCAAAAATTATAGGCTTAAATGGGTACCCCGCTGGTGGGTCGTTTTCATCGTTGAATGAAGAGGGTCGTATTGAGGACAACCCTAAGATGTCTCCATCGCTAGCAAGAATGAAGCAACTTAGTGCTAGCAGAAGTTCTATCGCCAGCTCCCGGTAAGAAAAATATCATTACGAACAAATGGTGACCACAGATAATTACTGAACATTACAAAGAAATATGTTACTGATTTTCCACAGCCTTCGGACTTCACACACGCCTTGTTGAAAGATAGAAAAAAAGCAAAATGTTTTCAATACTATTTAGACCTTCTTTTATACAATTATTTTCAAAGAAAGATGTAACATTTTTTTTTGATGATTGTCCGCACGGCTAGCTGTTCTGAGGAATTGTTGAGCGAAAGCGAGCGCGGCCGTATCGAAGTGCAACTTTCGGATATGCTTCTTGAAGCGAGTAACGCGGCCCATGATGCTTGCGCAAAACTTGTCAGCGCCAAAAGTGAGGACGGTTCACTGGACAAAGTCGGATCCTCTGATTTTGTCGCCCTTTGTCAGGGCATTGAATCATTCAGCACAAAATGCGAAAAGGTAACCCATAATAAAAAATTTTCTACACATTAAATTATTATTTTAGTGGTGCAATAACTTAGATAAGAAGAGTAGAGGGTCACTGATTCAAGCCACGCGGAACAAAATAAGAAGCTTGACTGTTAATGCTGTCACTGCTAATATCGTAGGTGTGTAAAGGACGCAGGGGAACAGGACTTCGATTAGCACTACAATCTCGAGCTAACCGGTTTGTGACAGCGTATCATGACCAGCACAAGGATACCTTGATTCTTGTACTTGAAAATGAGCCCTTTAAAGCAGTCAAAGTCCCGCAGAATCTTCAAAATATGCTTACCAGGTGCGTGGATTTTATTAGTAAAATAGAACAGCAGCAAGCATCGTGCATATAATCTATATATATATATCATTGCGTCATCTATATATATATATATATATATATATATATATATATATATATATATTGATCAGTCCGGTCAAAAAAATTCTTTATTTTCAGTTAGATAAGGAAAAAATAAGCTCTTCAAACAGAAATAATGTAATTTGTTCGTTAGGTACCAATTAACCATTTGGGTTTCGGAACACCTAAATAGAAGCGGTTTGTCCCAACTATGCATTTAATTAAATGACGATATAAAAGCTCATTTACCTGCCATTTGTATCAAATGTTGATTTCCTGCGTTTCTTATAGCTTTTTTATCCGCCTATCTCTTTTTTGGTAGTGCAATCATGTGTTCATCGGGTATTCTCCGGATGGTGAAGTGCGACAGCAGGACAGACTCGACGGCAATTGCGGACACGTTATCTGTGAACGGCGAACACTTCGTGGTGTCCGGCTGCGCACTTCATCTGCTTAAATTACTGCTTGAGTACTGCCAGAGTTCCCTCGACATTCCAATGCTTGCAGCGGACTTATTGACGCGACTCCTCGATCTACTTCGGGTAAGGTTAGCCGGGCTATAGGACAGAGGTTACATCTGGTTGCCTTAGTCGCGAGGTAACACTTCAGTAAAAATATTTGCTTGTAAATCTAACTCATTGCCTAATTGTTGTCGTTCTCTTCTAAGAGGTTTCTTACACTGATACTGAATCTCACTTTGCGATTAAGCAGTACACTCAATTTCCTTTTTATTTACGATTTTTCAGCATTTTAACACTGCTACCTACAGGCTCGTGTTGGGTCCAGCAACAACTCGTAGTTTTTCCGGACCAACCATATCTAAACTATGTAAGTTATACCCTTATATCCTACTAGCGGTACAATAAATTAACTCGCATACGCGAAGTCTTTTCAGACATACTAAAAATGGCAAACAGACTTGTTTTGACTGGGTAATTTGAATTGATATTATTTAAGTGAAATATTTCCGTATCAGAGAGAAAATTCTGTGTAACAAGCCTTATTGCCTTCGACTTGCCCGACTGCAGTGATAGCGTCACGTTCGCTAGAGTTGGTGGAACGTCTCATCCCATATTTGCGTGGACATTTTGAAAGATCTCTGGCGAAGAAGCAGTTATTTATGGTGCGTCACTTTGCGCAAATGGCTTCGGATTTGCGCGAGCATTCGGCACAAATTGAAACTCGCGTGTTATCTTTAGCTGCTGAAGCAGTCGATGCCAAGCTTGCAGAATGGGTGCTTAAAGCGCCCGTACCCTCGAACGTAAGTATATGATTGCCACGCAAAAAGTGTCCTTGATGTTATGCGCAACTTACAGGTGTTTTCTAATTTATGCTTAGTATAATAGTTGTTTAAAAAAATAATTGGTTCTAGTAAGAAGCATCTATGGGCATAATTTCCATGTATGAGACCCTTTCATTGATAGCCTGTTGGCGGTCGTATTTGCGGTGTGCATTAGGCTTTCCGAGGGATTACATCGATTGTGATTGCAGTAAATAATTCGCTGAGCTCAACACTTCCCGAAGATCGTGGAGTTGAGTTGCTCAAAAAATGTCATCAGAGCTTCCTTCCCGCGCTACGAAAGCACCTCCTCAGGCTCGGCGTTAAGCCTGACGGTGGGCCACAGCATGGGTAAGTGAGCGCAAACTAATGTCATGTAAAACAATCTATTTTAATGATAACTCTATGTTCTATGATAACTCAGTGTTCTATGCTTAGTTGGGTACTCTTATATTAAAAAAAGATAGCTGGAAAAATAATAAGAGAAAACATTTCATTTCAGATTTCTTTCGCTATGGCAGTAAACGAAATCGTATTTCCACGAAGTTTCTAGTTACCAGCTATTTCTTTTTCAATAACTTGTGGCACATCTCTTTTCTGCTATTTCCATTATAGTATGGTGATTCAAGAGTTGACGTTCTACGCAGAAATCTTGAAACGTAATGGGGTTCCATCGATCGAATTTGACGGTGTCTGGAGTAACCTCTACAGCTGATCGGCGCCTGAAACAACCCCGTTGTTGCGGCGTATTCACTATCACATTGTTTTGCTAAGGGTTTTCTCTTTAAGCTGACACCAGGGTAACATACGAGCTGACGAATAACATATCGGTCGGATAGAGCAGCAAAGCAACAGTGTTGGGAAGTGCATTTTGATAATCTAGGTCGGCGAAAAAAAACGTCGCAAAAAGAAAAAGCGAAGCAAAGTGATGCTCTAAACGAACATCGGACCCATTTTTTTATGGTTGATATTGTGAAGAATTTAGACAACAAATGTAGTCACACGCTATGATATATCGAATGTTTCATCTACTGATAGGCACCGTTTTCTTTAAAAGGGCACTAATCGCAAAATTAGTGCGTAACGGGGTAAATTTCATGCTCTTTTGCTGTAGGACAAGAGGTATATCCCATCAGGATGAAAAATAAGCTATTTACTATTATAAAATAAGCTGAGGTTGGCTACTGTCACATTGTACATATTGACTGTTCACATAATTGATATTGGGCCAGTGTTGGTTACTACTATTACTGTTATCGTCAACTTGAGAAGAGTAACAGTTCTATTATTACTGACTGTATTGTTACAAAAATGGTAACGTATTAGACGTCTACGCAGAGTATTTAATATCTACACCAATGTGGGTTATGGATACCAGAGAAAACCAGGTCTGAGCCAAAAATATTAAGGCGACAAAGGTAAATGATATAGATTGAGTCTATTTCGGCTATTTCTTTTAATTGATATCCGCGGTACTTGAGGCACATGCTTTATCGGACGCCGGATAGTATCAGGGCGTTATTAAATTACTTAATGAAGCCGACCTTCGTAACAGAATCATTTGCTGATACAAAGACTAACTTTTGAGACTGACGTGCTCGTTGAAGGCTAGCGAAGAGTTTTTACGTAAAGTTCTCTGTGAATCAGAATGGTACTTGGTTAGATATAATACCGAGACTGAGGGTTTGTTTTTCGTTAACTTTGGTTGTAGTACTGAGATTTTAATATTTGCGGGGTAAAAAGATATAGGAAGACACAAACGGATATCAGGAATGTAATATGTGAAACACAGGTGGAAGCGCTCTGCAACAAAATGAATTTATTTTCATCATTGCGACAATTGTAAATAATAAATACAGGAAGCACAGAGGTGGTTATCATACGGCTGCTGGTTCGTTGACGATACCACAACAGAAAACGGTAAAAAAATATACAAAGCGAACCGAAGGTCGAAAGAAGAAGTGCGACGAAGAATCATAATAACAACGAAGTAAAATACTGATACAAATAGAATGTTTCCTTATTATGTTGAAATGACGCCTGTAAAACAAGAAAAGCTTTTCATGGTGTTTGGCATTTTTCTTGTAATATAATACGATACGTGAATAAATTATATAT
>NW_019213882.1:28772-113528 GCF_002532875.2 Varroa jacobsoni
AATGAATGATGTCAAAACAGACGATACGCTGATTTATTGAAATTTCTTAAATGCTCATACAGTAATAGTACAACATCATCGTCAATGTGACAGTTGAGTCGCAGTCGTAACGGCAGCTGGTTGTCCTTATTCTTTTACTGTTATAGATATAGCTGAAGGAACGGCCGAGAGTATGCACGACCGCTGTCGCCACAATCGAGACACAATAAAACGACGGATGAGATGAAATTCTAGAGAACTGATGGTTAGCCTCTTAAGTGCAGGCTTACGACTAACCGGAGCGCTCGATAGTCGTTCAGGACGTTTCCACCTGATAGCTGAAAAGGAGAGAGTGATCGGAATGCTAGATCTAGGCATAGGGACATACATATATGGGGATGTCCGACATCGTCATACGAAACCTGGGCGGCGGATGAAGCTGGAGGATGTGCCAAAGCGCGCTGAATTCGAATGGATGGCGGCAATTGGTGGCCCGCAGACGGCGGCGGATTTGATCAGATGCTCTGGGGAGCAATGTGCTAAAAACCTCTACGAATCGCTCAAATTGACCTATGTACATGATGTAGCATTGAAGCTGGGTTGATTTGAAACATTAGTATATAGCTATATTTACATGTGCGAAGAAGTTCACGCAGCGCAGGCCTACATGATGAGAAAAGTTTTTATTCGTTCGAGTTCGATGAGAACGTAGTAGTCCAATCCCAACGTGGTGATGTTTAGCTTACCTGTAAAGATTTCGTAAAACCTATATATTAGGTACAATCGCAACTAGAGCCCTATCTTCTGGCGAATACTCAGTTGTTATCGTAAAAACAAACTCCTAAGTAGCAGACGAGGCGTCCACGGATAGGACAATTCATTTTCAATAATACATAACAGATTTGGGAACAGACGGCTCCGACTGAACACGAATTCTGAGAGAATTCGACTTTCTGCGTTGTTGTCAACGCCAGGTAGCAATTGGTACGTACACAGCGTCTAATTATAGATACCGCTCATAGCTCTACGTGCATACATACATATTTGCACCCAAAGTGTGTGCTAAACATTTGTGCCAGATATATATAACCTTTAAGTGCGACGCCATCGGCGAGTAGCCGTGCCTCGGATGGAAATTACGTGAAAAAGAAGTACATTACTTTACTAGGCGATCATTTATGCTACTCTCGCTTCAAGTTGCGAGCAGATGTGTTCGAAAGCTCAACTACCGCTGCCGGGCATAGTGCCGCCTTTGTTGTCCGAGAACTATTTCGGTTACTGGCAGCGGTAAGAGCGTCACTACCCCTGAGACGGGCGGGCGGGCGGGCGGTCGCGACTACAGACTCAATAAACACTTCACACTCGTAGAGATGCCAAATCAGAGTTCCCTAGGGATCTCCTCAATAGCGACGCAAATGAAGCTTCTTACAAACGAGGTTGGACAGACAGACGATGAAGACAACGGCAACAACACTAGCGACACGGACAAGAGGACCATTCGATAACGTAACTCTCCATGTGCTTCTAGGCCTGACTGGGTTAGCCTGTGGCCTTCGGCATTTTGAAATTCGTAACGCCGCTTTCCCTTGTTTTGTTGGCTCGAAGCGACGACGACTGTCTTCTGCTTGGTTATCGAGTTAACTCTCGTTACTTGTCGAGTGACACAGCCCAATGACGAGGTCACATGATACCACATACAGCGCGTTGAGTAGTAAAGACGGATAATGTCCAAAGACCGCTCGAACCAACTTAGAGACGGTTCGATCTCGATTTAAGCAAAACGATCGATTTATCAGTCAGGATCCTCATCGCTATTCGCCCTAGGCACTTTTGCCACTTCGTCACCTCAACTACAGTAACAAGCAAAGACCAGAGTTGGCAGTTTTCAAATACAGCCATAAGCCATGCGCTCTCCTCCCCTTTTTTTAGGTAAATTCAATAAACAAATACGAACAAACATTGTTATTATATATATATATGATCTAACGCCACTATGGGATGGATTAAAACTGTCCAATACAATTATCGCTGTAGTCGCAAATATGACTCACGTTTATGTTATGACCATATTTATGACAACTGAGCCAAATGGCATGTTTATGTCGAAATTTTGCATTATACGGTAGTAATGATATATTGTAGTTACAACAAACGAAGTAGTAATGGCTTGTGCAAAAAGGTATCTCTACAGGCTTCATATCTTTTTCCCTTAATAATCAATCATTGTTAAGCGCTCTATCTGCTTGTTTAACGACGCATTGTTTCATCGTTTAATGCGAACTACTCATAGGGACTCATACATTTCGTCCAGTGCGTCGCGTCAACTTGCCAGCGAAAGCGTTCAAAACAAGTATCTCTGTTCGACTTAAGGTTCCAGGCAGCGCTATAATAAGCAAGATGAGAGATCGAAACCCAGCTGCAGCAGTAGTAGGAACAAAATTTTCATAAATTTCGCGACGAAGGTCTGATAGTGACGACCTTTTAATAGGCATCTGTCCTGGCCATGGTCTGCTGCATACGTCGCGTTAGTTGCCTGCTTTTGCATCCACTCTAATTTGATTCTACCCCCCGCCAGCAATACCGCGACTAGCATCGGTACAACGATAGCAGCAATATCAACGAATCTACTAGCGTCACCAATCTCAGAAACTAGAACTTAACCATGCAGCCCTACACAAATTCAACAAACATTACTGAGAAGCAGCATACGTTTAGGTCGGTCCCGTATGATCCCTATTTTTCATCCCTTTCCTTCTTGGCCCTGGACTTCCTGGGCCTGACCCCCCGAAGGCCAGCCAAATAGATCGGCTGCACTTGGCCGCATACTGGCCGAGACCAGCCGGACTCCAGATGAGGGAACCACGGGCATCCTTTGCGGCAGATCGCCGGCCCAAGCGATGTGTTGTCTGTACGCGTCTCTTGCACAATCATCGCTTCGACAGATAGCTGCAAACACACACTCTGAAAGTGAGTGAGAAGCAGACCCATCTGCCTGGAGGACGATACAAAATCGACCTCCAGGATAAAGCAGAAGCGGTAAAGGAGAACGACAGTGAAGACTGCATGTATGTGAGTCTGAGTTGAGGTTGGGAAAACATTAGGGGCGCAAGAGAAGAAGTTCAAAGGGCAAGTCTGTAGCACTAGTAGCGTCGAGAAAGCAGACACATCTATGTCAGCCAGGGGATGCTTGAGGGAGAGCGTTTCATTTGCGAGATGCATTTTCGACATTGCCAACACTTACTGCTGCTGCGGCGAAATCTATGGTCGCTCCAGCGGCCAACTCGTAGGCGCCGTTGTTTCTTCGTGATGGCTTGGCTATGGCTTGGTCTGTCCACTGCTGAGGCTCCTGCTTTTGTTAAAGCCGAACAGTTTCCGCGATCGACGATGTGAACGGTCCTGTAGGAAGGACGCGAGGGGTGCGGGGAAGGGCGAAAGTACCGGGGGAAGGATCCATGGCTCTACTGTCCGATGCTTCGCCGTAACAAGATGCTTTTGCTAAAAGATTCCGGGACGTCGCCTGCGTTGCCCTCAATGGGGTAGTGGCATCCGCCAACGGAGACTTCTGGCGCTAAGTTGACATTGTTATGGTACTAATGCTGATGCTTTTGCGGCGGCGGCGGCGGCGGCGGCGGCGGCGGCGGCGGCGGCGGCGGCGGCAGCAGCAGCAGCAGCAGCAGCAGCAGCAGCAGCAGCAGCAGCAGCAGCAGCAGCAGCAGCAGCAGCAGCAGCAGCAGCAGCAGGAGGAATGCCAGGATAAGGATATCCATGGTCGAGCTTGCATGAGCCTCGAGTACGGGTTTCCCGATGGCCCTTATTTGAACCTCTTATCCCTTTCTGTCCTGATACAATTCCCTGTTACCCTACTGTATCTCCCCCTTCCTCTAGCCTACTTTCGGACAGTCAGCATCGGACTTTATGCGGCTGCTATTACAAGCATTACCTCGTTCTCGAAAGCTGTACGTTGTTTCTGCTCTCCGTCGTTGCGCTTACTTTCTCTCATTCAGCCCCTTTTGCCTGCTCCTTGTTAAGTGGCTAACGCAAACGTCAAAAGTTTGTGTCTTTCCGCCACTGTCCCGATGCCTGCGCCAGTAGTCGAAGTCGCAGCGGCAGTCCGTCTCGGCCTTATCGCTGTTATATATGTAAGTGCGCCAGCGCTACCGCCTACGCCGCCCTCTCCACCGGCCGCAGCAGGCTCCTAGGCCATCGTGCAGTCAACTCAGCCAAATCCAATATTCGATATTGTAATTATCTCCTCTTTGTTCGCTGTACATGAATATAGCAGCCGCAGCAGTTCAAGCGACGATTGCAGATGCAAGAATCACCGCAAAGCAGCGAGTGTTGTAGCAGATGTAGCCGCCCACCAACGCTGGCGCCATCGCAACTAGCACTAACATTACCATTTCTTTACCGTAGCTGCCTTCAATGACATTGACGAAGACGGGGAAGAGGCAAATATTTAATGCAATTTGCAAAGCTGCACATTTGCAGATTCACAAGACGTCATCAGCTAGTAGTTCTAAAACGCTGTAAAAAGGTTGTGCGTTTCCACAGAACCGATAGACGCTGACCCAGTTTTTACCCGCGTCGTGGTTCTTGTTACTTTATTCTCGTCCCCTCATTTGCCTTATTCCGGCTTCAATAATGTGCATTGCGGTTGTGACGAGACATGCGCATTTCGCGGGAAAACAGCCATCACTGCCGCTGCCACAGCCAGTGGAGCTTGCATAGTTGCAAATGGCCACTGCAACAAACTGTAGAGCCAGCGGCCGCAGAGGATACGAGGCAGCTACGTCGGGGAAGGAAAGGCATGGAAATCGCAGTGATTCACACAGTCGACGTGTAGGCAACGCATAGGAAACGTAGACGATTGCGGCGTTTGTACGCGTCAGCTTTAAACTAACGCAATGGCATTTCGCCGGTAACTGTGGGAAAGTACGGCGCATTTTCGAGCATAAGAACTAGATAAGATAGACGACGGACGGAGCAATGTTCAAATTCTCCAAAAGCGACGAAAAAGAATGCGAATGAAGAAGACCAGAATTGGAAGAGAGAGAATGTGCAGCCAAGCAAATCAACAGCTGCTTTGGCGACTCTAGCTGAAAACACTTAACTTAAATCGTCCTTCATTCGAATAGGCTACCACGGTCACTGCGTTGTTCGTCTTTCAACACTGCAAAATACCCCCTCACCCTCCGTCATCGGTCTTCGCTCTGCCTACTTCGAAAGTCTGCCTTTTTGTTAGCGTCTTACAGGCTTCCTCTTGCTTTTCGTTTGCGCTACCAGGACGCGTCCTCACCTCGATAGACGCCAGATTCTCGGTGCTCTCACCCCATTGCTGCGGTATCGGAGCCGTCGCCGTTGCCTCTGCCGTCCGCCGGCTTAGAGATTTGATTAAATTTTCACCACAAACAAGCGTACCCTTCGCGCAGGCTTCTATCCTCCGGTGCGCTTAGACCAACCAATCCAATCGTTGCTACGCGTAAACGACAGCATGCCGTAGCCGTTCGAGTTGGCAACGTCTTCGATGTTGTTGCCGTTAGCCTCTTGTCAATCGTTGTTGTTGTTGTTGACGACTCGAATTGAACGAACTCAGCTCGGAACAGCGACTGTTGGCTGGCTGGCTGAGTTGAATTGTCGCTATAAAGCGCAAAGCTTCAAGGAAAGCCAAGTGCCCCAGGCTCTTCCCTATACACTTTAAAGCTACCTGCCCGGGTGCAGGTAGGCAACTGGGCAGGTGGACGGGCGGGCGGTCGAGCTTGCGTTGATCGGTCGCATGAGTGAAAGTATGAGAAACGTACATCCAGCATATACTGCTTCGATTCAATCCAATTCGAGCAACATCGACCTTCTTTTCCTTGAGGTCTCTCTGGCCAAAAGAGAGCGTCTAGAAAAATGTAGCAGCCAAATGAGCTGGAGCAAAGCATCAACAACAGCAAATAAAGCAGGCAGCTGGCTGTCAAGGGGGTAACGTTCCGAAGTAGAAGGGGACGCTAACAGCACACGAGCTTCAGTCAGTACTGCTCTCGAAGGAGCTAGAAGCGAAGCAGACGAATGCCACAAAATACGCCACAAAAGATTGACATTTGCTTGTCAATCCGTTGCTACCGCCGTTGTTGTTGACTTCCCGGTTTGTTGTCGCTGCATCTTCGTAAACGCAGGTAGGGGACCGAAAAAGGTGAAGGAAGAGCTGAACGCTGGACAGAACACTTACTTTGTAGAAACGACGGCACTCGAAGCTAAATCCACTTTATAATACAAGAAACAATCAACCACTGTTCCAAGTGCCATGTCGTGTTCTACTTCTTTTGCTGCAGCTGCTGCTCGGCTTCACTATTGTGAGCCTACAGAGCTCGATTTCCCGCAGGCGCTGCTCCTGCTGCTGTTGCTGTCCTGGAACGTAGACGACCAATGAGTCCTCAATGTGGTGGCCGGCGTAAAAGCTCAGTTCCTGTGCCCGATTAGATCAAAGAAATGCTCTTGAAGAAGACTTTCGTGTACAGCCACTCGTAGGTGGGTAGATATATTGTGGAACAGCCGAAACGAAAGTGGTCGCGAGCGCACGTGGGAACAAGTGGAAGTCTTAGTATCGTGTCGTCTACGACACCGAGCTAATCCAGTTCGACTGGCGTCATGCTTTGCTACCGTCTGATCCACACATGGTTTCCTAAACGCACGCACCTAAGCACGTTTTGATTAGATAACCTGTCGTTCGCCTCGGTAGCTACCGCACTTGGCTGACCTCCCAGCGTGATGTCGCAACTCAAGCATCGCTCGAACAGAGATCGACAATTGTACTTGTGCCAATCAACTACATATCAGTCCAATACTTAATCAAACACCTATGGTTATCAATTTTCGCAGTATCTGACTAATATTCTCGAGCCATTTAAGATAACAAGGTGCTACTAGCCTGGTCGACAGCACTTCAGCTAAGCTGAGGAGACAAGCACGTTTCACTGGAACAGCGCAGTGGTCGTGACCGCGATAATAATGGCAGTCCATTAGGGTAAAACGAAATTAGCGAATAAAAGATGAAACACTAATAAAGTAAAATTCGAGTAACTAGGCACGTTTGCCGCTTCATAACACCTATATGTAATGATTATATAGGTGCAATGGTGATCCAGATGAAACGACTACCGCAACAGACGGCAGGGCCAAAATAAGACGTCAACAACATACGACTGACTGTTGCTTCTGCCACTGCCGCACTCTTTTCTGCTACTTTATCGTCGCATACCTGTCGCTAAAGCGGTGAGCGCTTGGGGATTATAGCAGAAGCGAACGATACAACAATAGACGGAAACAACAACGTGATCTGTTGACACTCACTGATAACAAAAAAATGGACGCCTCTTTACAAAAGCAATAGTACGTACGAACGCAACGTTCAGCAGTACACAAAATGACGGCAGCGGAACGTAATAGAATTTTGGGTAATAGAAGAAGTGAGGCGTGCTACAGGCGTTTCCATTATTTCATTATGAGCGTCACCGATGAGTATCGTCACCGTCCCTGGCAGATATAACAATAAACACAGATGTTTTCCTTCAAATGAAGATTGGCTGAGAGAGATCAACTGGTGCATCGTTTAACTTCCATTTTTCCCTCTTTCAGCTCAGTCATTTTTATGGAGTAGCATAACTCAAGAGCGAGGTCACATGTATGGTTGAACACTGTCTATGTACTTCCACGTGTCCATCATCAGGCTTTACATATGATGGCTCGTGCACAATTTGTCGGAGTTCTGGCAATATTTGTTGGAGGCTTAAAAATTGCAGCTTTGTCGCATGCAGACGATGTGTAGAAGTGCATGGATAGTGATAATAATGATTCGACAGTATTACTATTTCTGTTATAATGAAATAATGATAGCGTGCGAAAAGAGCGACTTCAGTCTTTGATAGCAATAAAGCGTAGCGTCACCAGGACAGCTCTGCCGATCGGAGTACTGCGACAATTTCGCAAACGTCGATAAAACAACGTCGTACTCTCCAATTGGCTACAGATCATATTGGGAAAATCTGATCGTGGCTTGCAGTGCTTTTCTCGAAGCGCCACCAGCTCCTGCTCAAAGAGCACGCAGAAATCAAACCAGATTATGAAAAAGTTCTATATCACAAAACAGCCGGCAATACGATGATTGACGTTTTGAAAGTGGGCAGAATGCTGCCAGACTATGTTGAGATCCCAACAAGGGTGAGATAGAGCAGGCCTTAGGCCGAGAGTGGAAAGGAAAGGAGCAGAACAAACGCCTCAAAGGGGGAACCACCGGTGGATAGCGAGTTCGCAAAGATGAAGAAACATGGAGAAGAGCACAGGAGGGCTGCATGGGTTTTTTGGGTCGCTGCATTATCTCGATGCAATGAAGGTGACCGCGCCGCTCTTTCTTCACTCGTCATAAGACGGATTTACGCACGCACGCCGGACATCGTGAGAGCGGGAGAGGTAAGTCGGCAAAAACAAATCTCTGGATGACTGGACGCAGCCGCGTACGATGAAGGAAAAGCAACTAACCATCTTCTTATCTTGGGGAGACGACTAGTGCGTGGCTTGTCAACGCCGGATCAGTGTACCCCGGCCTGTGACCACTACTAGCACTGCTACATCTGAGTACAACCAACATCTTGGCCTGCCACTGAAAGCAGGATATCAGGAATCGGCCTCGCTCTTTCTTTAGACCTAACCCCCTATTTTCAGTCCCTCACGGCAATACTCCCCTGACTTTGCAGTTTACCTTTGACCCGTGCCAAAGCTTAGAGGGAACCCACCTCCAGGTCGTCGCTCACCTCTCGGCTGTCTGCGCGACGGCGTCTAAGCATAGTTCGGCTCGTATCAGCAACACATTTATCTGTCGTTATGATGGGATCTCGTTGCATCCAAACCTCACCCAACTCTCCAATCACCAACCACCCCCCTGATTAGTTCTCTACCGAGCAGATACAGCAACAGCACTGCGACAACTTGAACACGTTGACCATCACTCGATAATTACGAGATGGTGGTGTTTTCCCGATGAACATAACTTTCGTTTAGTGCAGGCCCCGTGCCGCATGAGTCGTCCTTTTCGCTTTTTATCTTCAACTTGGCTAACGGTGTCGGCGGTGGCAAAAACAGCCGCAGTTCGCATGACAGCAGGAAGATCAGCAACAGCAATACTGTTCTTGTATTATATATCTAGCAATTACAATTGTAACGAACGTCCAGTGTTGCCTTCATCACCGCACCAGGCTATCCTCGATTCTCCCATAAATATACATACGGTCATCACACGTGACCTCGTGTATGTACGAATATGTCATTTGAACTAGCCCGAGACGGCGGCCATTCGTCTTTATGAGCCTTGTCTCCGTCGTCTTCAACATCACCCGCAGCTCATACAAAACTCAGATAGAAAATGAACAGTTGTACCATCGTATTCCCTTCTGCTACCAGTCATAGTGATAGTAGTAGAAATGGTGTCGAGCGTAAGCAACTTAGATTTCCACCGGAAAAGATTCGGCTTCCAAGATGGTTTGCTTCGTTTCCATATTGTGCCACTTCCCCGTCATTGTGACCACCGATGCTTAGCCATGTGGCGAACAAAACTAGTATGTGTACGCGGGCAGCGCTGACGGTAACAGTGCGCTAGTAGAAAGGCAAAAAACATCAACAAACATACTACAATATGCGTCCCTGCTTAACTACTTCAATCCGGAATTGTAGTTGCAAATTGCTCGTGAATGATAGAGCGGCAAACGGCTGCAAAGATGTTTCATGCTGCGGCGGCGGAAGCTCGAACAGACGCGGCACCACATTGGCCTTTAATATTGTACCCTAAGGCTCCCTGTCGGCCATAAAGACGAAACTCCGTAAACGTATAGAAACCTCTTTGGCTGAGCGACTCGTTTTCGGACGTATCTTTCCACCGAACGGCATCGAAGCAACTACAATGGCAAAGAGCTGGGTCGACAGGTCCACCCCAGTGAATCCCGCCTTTTAAGTCGCCCTCCAAACCTACATACCCTCAACGGCGGCGAGCGGTTATACGCTTCCATCTGCGCTTCTTCTTTTCGCCAATCGTCGAACAACTGCATGATATAGAGTGTCGCATATTCACACGCCGTATTCTCCAACAACGAAAGATTATAGCTGCGGCCTTTTTTCCCATGTGACTCCCTCATCCCACTGTGTCCGTCCGACTGACCAACCGCCGTTCCGCTGTTTGACTGGCTGCCAAGTTACGCCCACGAAGCAGCCGCCGCAACAGCTATCCCGTTTGGCGGCCAAACTGTCCCTCTCTCTCGCTCGTTCTCGTTCTCTCTCCCTCAAGAAAGAAGACGTATAGCTGAGTCGTAGCAAAGCCGAAGGATAGAAATCTCCATGCTGACCATATCCATTTCCAATTCATATCCTCTTTTGGCCTCGTCGCCTCAGCTTTCTATCTTCTGTTTTCACTACGTGGAGCCTAGAAATCTACCCCATCTATCTCCCTTCCTCCCCCTTCACTAGACTGGCGTCAGCAAGCAGTAAATATGTACAGATGGACGGATCGTAGTCCCCCTGTCTCTTGCGAGAGAAATGCCAAGCGGTACGAACGAGACACCTTACCATAGCGAAAGTGAGTAATGGAACCCAGACATATAGTGGCTGTTCTGAGTCGTACTGGCGGCGGCAGTAACTTGCCCGTTGATCGGCTGCTCATAAGGGCAGCGGCAACAATAATAACAATATTAACAACAACAATAACCGCACCAGTGGCGGATAGGCTGGCTGCGGCAGCAGAGTATACTATCGATAAGGGAAAAGCTCCTGACTTCCAAACGTAGTGGCCAGTTACCCAGACAGCTAGTAAGCCCACAGCAGCCGCCGCCGCCGACTGACTACTAACTCTATATCAGTCCACCCCACATCGCTGGTAGAAGGAAAACTAGCTATGCAGCATCTAAATCGAACTGGCTACTGCTGTTGCCGTTACTGACATTGCGGGTGTCTATGCCTGCCCCCGGGGCAGTTACAATCGCGCAACTACTTGCGCTGTCGGCGGCGCTACCTTTCTGCAGCAACCCCAGGAGCAGCGCCTGTTCACCATGCCTTCGTCGTTCTTCCATTCATTCGGGTTTGCACACGCCTATAAACAATAGTAAACCCACAAAGACGACCATCATATGTGTATGCGCTATGTGTATCCTTGCACATATATCTGTCGCTAACTTTTGCTTTGGTTCAATCGGAGCACTTGCTTTGAGCGCAGCCAATCCGGGCGAATAGGACAGTCATAATAACGATCGTAAGAGGTTAAAGCAGCAGCAGTAGCAAAAGAATCACTCGACATACGTGTGCAGACGAGTGCTGCACATACGGTCATGTTGCAGAACGGTTCGGAAGGACAGGATTACGCAAGGACATGTAAATGTTGCGTCTTATGCATGTACTTCTATGTACATGTAACTGCTGCCAATGATTGAAGAATGGTGGCTCTGTGAAGGCGGTAGCAGTGATGACCCAACGTGTTGCTTTCTCTATATACTATCCTTTCTTAACTTGCTAGATTCATGTGTACGACAAATGCATCTGTCCGTACCTGTGTTAGTCTGGACAACGAGCACACCCTGGACAATATCATATAGTGATGCGTTCGCACAGTGGCTACCTACCACTAGCCTGTGGTTATAAACGCCATAAACAAAGCATCTAGGGGTGGTTTGTCGCTCCTCGTCCCCACCGCTCGTCGTCGGTTCCCTCTGGAGTCGCGTCGACGAAATTGCGAGTGTGCCTAGACAACGAAGAGTGCGTTGTTGTGGGGTGGGCGGAGAGGTCAGCTCGGTGGAGCGAAGCTTCATAAAAGGACGATCGCCTTGCCAGACGCAATCAGCGAGCAAAGATAAGACCCCTGTTCCCTTAGCACAGTGATAGGTTCTTCGATCGGCTCAATTTCATTCTGCGTTTATATGTATGTGATCAATTGACTGCGTCATGCGCGTTTATGCACCTCCTATGCTAAGTGCATGAAGGATGATGCTCAATAGAAAAGAAGCCAACTTCCCTCTTCGTCTTTGGCGTTTCGCATTTCTTTTGACGATACAGGCGCCAATATGCAGATTTCAAGCGGATAATCAGTCGCAGATCGGTTAGGCATGTTACACATGGAGTAAGCATGTACAACTACAATCGATCGTTGATTGATCTGTTCGTAGTATTCAGAGGATGGCAACAATCGATACGAAAGGTCTGTTGGTATTTTTTGTTCTTACCAATGTATGCGACATCGACGAATAGATATACCCTATCCAAGAGAAGCGAAATAAATTTCCAGACAGACAAATTTGTATTCGTGGGTGCCTTCTAGCTCGATTCTCTATCGAATACGAAGGAAGGATCGATGCGTCCAAGAATAGGCGCCTCTACGGCTCAGCTTCAGGTGCGTCCCGCGACGGCAACAATTCAAAATCGACGACGGACTTCAATTCAGCGAGAGACGAATTCTTCAATGTTCTGCTGAATTCATAATCATAATATCTATGTCATCCAGCTAACAAATAAAGTACACTAAAAACTACATTCATTATATATGTATATGTGTATACGTATATATATGTGTGTGTATACATATATATATATGTGTGTATACATATATATATATGTGTGTATACATATATATATATGTAAACATGCACAGGCTGTGGTAGGTTCGCCGGCATACGTGACACAATCTTTAAAGTAAGCCACTATTATTGTTGTCGGGTATGATAACGTTTTGAATAACAAAGTTACTATGATACACTACACTTACGAGTAGTTTAATTTTGTATAAGATTGAAACAGTGTCCTTTTCTACGTATATCAAATATAAAGACTGTACTGTGTAGACTCGGACGAGTTCAAATACGAGACCAATAATAGCAGCCTTAATATTAGGAATAACAGAAATCAGGCCCACACTATTTAAATGGCTTCCCTATCTCGATGCGCCAAAGGAGAGCGCTTCAACCTTTTCAATGGGTAGCAAATTGTTTCCTATTCGTCCCTAGCCTCGCTTCTGTAAAAAGCAACTGGAGAGGACATTCATTTGTAGTTAATTTGCTAATTGCAAATATCTTCAATGGCCTGAGTTCTTCCCATGCATCGCGCTGCTCCCCAGCTTTGTGCGCCCCTCAAGCAAACTCCCTTAAGTCAATAAGCGTTGCAGTGCAGAAGGCTGGCTTATTGTTTAAGTGGTGGCGGCGCTTGTAGTAGTACATATTTGACCTGCCTTAGCACGACGATGTCATTGGGGTTGGGGGATTGAAGAAACTATTGGCGAGTGTCTGAGCACATAACTGCTGTCGCGATTGCGACCATCTGTGGGAGCGATTTACGCTTAGGAGATTCAGGCAGGAGGTCTCGTTGTTGAATTCTTATACCGTTGCTCGTCGTCTATGAAGTAACTGACTGACTGGCTTGCTGGACACACACATAGACTTGTGCACATATATATATATAAGGCCTGTGGACTAGGTAAACGCAGACTGTACCCATTTGATGTACCGTATTTCGAAAATACTTTGCCTACGCTACAGTCGCGTCAACGGGGTCAGTCCCGAGCCTGGTGGCAAGCAAGTCCTCATCATATACATACACATGCGCACACACAACTACCAGTTGTAGCGCTATATAGTAGTCGTTGTTACACACATCTACTGTATCGGTAGAAGCGACGATTGAGAATTCCCTTCGAACTCTTCGTTACCTTCATTACCACCTACATCAGAGCGGTTACCCCACAAATGCACAGACAGACAAGGCCGTACATGAAATTTGCATCATCTTTTAAACTCTGTTTACATAGCGACTCAGTGGCTCAGCGAGGTCTGTGGCCAACTAGAACAAAACAAGGAGATAACTGCGAACAGGGAAAATGGGACGCTAGCGACAACGGGGCAGATACATCGAAAGATTGGGTCGAAGAGGAGATAGGATATTCGAAAGCACGCGGACAGAAGAAGTACGGTGGCAAAAGCCGCCTTAGTAACCCAACCCGGTCCGACCCGACCCAGCAGCAGCTGCCCAAGTAGCAATTTGTACAATCCGATATCCCTGTCTAGAGCTTGTATGCAAACAGTGCACACTTCGCACCCAACTTCGCGTTAACCCCAGTTCGGCCTGAGAGAATACGCTGACAAAACTCCCGGGTCAACAAGGCCTTAACAGCAGACCCTGCGTACCACATAGCAAATATTGAATATGATATGGATACTTGAAGATAGAGTTACCACTACCAGCTCGAAGCCTCCGCACCGGGAGCTCTCCCACAGTAGAACTCTTGCTCGGCTGTTCATTTGTCGTTTAACTGCTTTTCCTGGGAAGGCTTCAAGACTATGCGACGAACTTCGTCGGGACATATTGTGACACAATAAACGAATTAATAAAGGTAACATTTTCTTCTTCGAAGTCATGATCGTCATCGATAGTAGGAGACACTGATGATAAGAACACTCATCAGCTTTGTATTGTACACATATACATGTGTGTCTGTACCTGTGTCTATAATGCAGTGGCTGCGGTAGTAAAAGACTGGAGGAGCACTGATGCCTAGCAATTACGTTTCTTAAAATAGTCGTCATACGACAGATTCTTAATTATCAATAGCGCTACTCTTTATTGCCGGCGCCTTACCCGAACAGCGGCTGGTAATGCCACTGGTAGATGTTGTCCTTTCTTCGATATAGCCTATTTGGTGCGACCTTTCTAGATTAATGCTAGGTCCAATGATGAAAACTGCACGATTGGGATGACACCGCCGCCAGTATCAGCGTTTTCGCAATCATCATAGTACTGTGACGAACGTTACACGGCTTGTCTTTTGATCGATATGCTTGTCCGCTCCATCCTTGTTCCCTCTGCGTTCTCCGGGGTAGCAGGGTCACATGCCTAGTGCTAAATATTGAACCCGCTAGTCTATCTTTTTCCCATCCGGATACATCGTGATCATCGTGCTGGAGTCCGCCGGCAAAGGTAGAATAGGTGCTGTAGTCAGTCAGTCAGTCAGTCAGTCAGTCAGCATCGTCACCACGAACAGAAACATCAAAAGCAGTAGCAAGAACAGCCGCAGCAGATAAAGCGCGTCACGTTGCTTCTGCCGCCTGAACGTAGAAAATAACAACGATTTAATTATGATGGAACTTGGAGACGATTTATCCTTGCTCAATAACGATGACGATCACAACGGCTGTAACAGTAACGACGACGAAGCAGCGACGGCAAGGTCCGGAGCCAACTCCACAATCGGTAATCGCCAGCCGACGAGGAACCCACGAAACGCTGCTGGTTCGGCAGTCGCCGTCACCTTTGCCATCCACGAGTTTCTGCCAGCAGCAGTCACTATGACGGCATCAAGTGTCCGTCATAGCAACAAAATAATAAAATAGCAGTTACTATTTTAGTAATGATGACAGTACTGATGGGCTGCGAGATGTACGCAGACGACAGTAGTACGTTATCGTAACTTAGAAGACCGATTTCTTGCGCTCGTGTGTGGGAGATTTAGCCGTATGTTAACCTTGCAGGCTCACGGCCAGAGCAGTGTGTCGCGCGCGAAGAAGGAGAGATCCAAAAAAAAATAATCAACGGAAACAAACATGCATAAGCGCAAATCTATAGATATTTGTAACAGACACAAGTGCGCGTGGACTATGCAATCTGCCTTTATAATAGATGGACTTTTGTGTGTGTAGGTTCATGGCTGGAGAAATCTTTTTTCTGTCTGTGTGATCGAACTTCGGCCAACTACATTAGAAAACATATTCAAAACAGCGATTGGATATAATATGTATTACCGTAGCATTATCTTTAGTCAAGAATTAATGAAGGAAATTCGTGCTATTGCATCAACTTGTCGAAAACTGATACCTCACATTTGTCCTGACCTACGACGAGCGCTGTCTGCCCATCTAGTATTCAGCCGTTTGTTCAGCGCGGATCCGGCGTCAGCATATCACCCCAGACAGACTAGACAACGTTACACTGAAGTTTGACCAAACGTTAGGTAAGGCGTCCAAAGGCGTCGCCACTCTAACTTAACTTCCTTCGTATCTCAATATCGGCTGCAGTGAGTAATTAAACTGAACGCTCTAACAAGTTCGCAGCAGCTATTAAAAATGTATGCCACGCCATAATACAGCGATGCCAAGCTAGCTGCGTTTAAATATTTTCCACCTATAACGCAATGCGCGGCAAGCCCTTGTTTATACGCCGTCCGAGTGCAAAATCTAATTTAAAATGTCCTCACAGGTCAAAATAATGTTAGCAACTGTTTTCGTATTTGCCTCTCCTGATTTCGTTTCTCGTCACGCGGCCACTCCTGCCCTCCATCTCGAGCGTTTCGATAGCTTCATCTATACCGCTGTTGCTCAATACAGTCGACGACAGAGGCTGTCAGACCGAAATGCCACGGTCTGGTGGTGTGGTCCGTGCGTGTAGTTACGGCCTGTCGCTGTCCTTGTTGACACAGAACCAAATCAAGATGTCGTGACTGCTTCGCGGCCATTAATCAGATTTCGTCTGCCTAACTGGGCCTTGTCGTGTACGAATTTTTTACTAGAATTTCGATACTTATTATTACAGCCAGTAGCAAATACGGGGATGATTATTGGGACGCGGCCTACTGTTAGTAAACATTGGTAATTGATTAACGTCGTATTTGCATTCCGTCCATTACAAATGTCATAGGACCTACTGGGCGGAGCGGTCACGGCTATAAACTAAGCTTGATTAAAATTTGACTTCACAGCCCTTTAGCTCTTGCCCGAGCTAGAGAAAAAAAACGCTGGTAACAATGGTTTCGTATGTGTATGGTCGCAAGGTTGATGGTTAATGTGTTGACCAACTACATGTAACTATCTGGTATATGCCTTAACAGAGTTAAATACACCATAAAACTCTTGTGGAGTCAAGCACGTTCAACAACAAACTGGCCAGTAACATACAACTCTGAATCGATTAAACAGGCAGTCGGAAGGGGTGAGGTAATTTCACCAGCAGATTCGAACGTGAACAGCACTCCTCTTGATAAATATTTCGTCATTGCTGATGCTGTAAGTAATTGCTTCAGACGGCCGGCTCCCAGCACCGAACGAAGTTTGTCTAAGCTCAGATTCGAACCTACACCACAACGTACTCTTACGTCTACTAGGCAGGCACGTTATCACTGCACCATTACGAAAACGTGCTTTTTGGTCAACAATAACAACATTACTGCCGCCGCCGCCATCAACATAAGGCAAAGCGTAGAACGCAGAGAGCTCCGCGACGTCTGGTGGCGTCGCCGAACTTTGCCGGATAACCGATGTGGTCACAAGGCGACGTGCGAGTGTTATGTTGTTGGCAACATTGACGGAAAAGGTGGCAGTATCCCGACGCCAACTTGAGAGTACCGGCCGGTAGCCAGACAACCGTAAGCAGCACTGTACTCTTCTACTGAAGACAGCCCCTTACATTTTCCATTCTCGACTCGTTACTTTCTCGTTCATCTCCGCCACCAAAGCTGTGTAGAGCGGCCAAATCATCGCGCAAAATCGTAGCCGTGACGCAACTAATTGCTACTATAAAGTCCAGTAATGAAGGCATAAACTTAATGGCCACAATTGACAACAAAAAGAAAACGAGGAAATAAAAAGCGGCCACAGGCAGCAGGCCAGCCGATGGGTCTACTCGTGAGCTACTAGTCGGTCCAAGTCGACAGAGCTGCCAAATAAACGCACTCAGATCTTTACGCCTTTTACGAGATGGTGCCAATGTAAACCGTAGTGGCTGTCATTGTTGCAGCCGGCCGTCGTGGTATGAGTGGCGCACACGTACACTTTAACGCACCGACAGAGCGAGCCGGCGTGAAGCACGCTTGTCAAAAATCATTAGAACTCTATCGCCGATACTGGTCTTGGTAATGGGAAGTAAAAGGTGCATTCACGCTACCGCTCATACTTTAACCTGAACGCTAACTATATTCCATTTGTCATACGTGCATTAGTTGGAATGTCGGAGCATCTCGACTATACGGCGAACGCGATTGAGCGTGCATAGAAGTAAACAAGGAAGGTATACATCTTTGAAGCTTGTACCCTCTGTACGAGTGTTTCTCCTGGTAATAGTCGATAACGAAGAATGAATCTATATGGCTATGTTGTGATGCTTTAGATAAATACAGTTTTTTCGCCATTAGTCAGTGAGTGATTCAGACAGCTATCATTTATCGTGTTCTGTATTTTATTAGGTTTTTCTCCGACTGGATAATTGGCAGTCTTCTACGTAGAAGAAGGCTAATCGCAGATTTCAATGCACGTAACAATACATTGTTTCCATTTTCATCTATCCTTATTTTATCTAAGCAGCTGGGCTGATTTTTTTAGTTTTTTTCACACTCAACCGACTATGCTGCCGCTAGATCCATTTGGTGCTATAAAACTCAACTTTATGCATGTGAGTGATAAAAAGCAATTTGAGAGATACCGTCAGATAAATCAGTGCGTGTGTGCGATGTAAAATGCACCGTATTAGATTTTACTGCAGAGAACAAAGACTGCGTATTAATCTCCATTTAGATCCTGCTGTAAACAGCTACGAACCCCTTTCATTCATAGCACGCACAGGCCGAACCATTCCATTGTATGTTCTTACCATTTTGTTTGAAGAGCGGCCAGTAGCTTAGTTATACGTCGGTGGATACCAGGAGCAACTTCGAACTTGGTCAACACGCCATTTGTACGGTTAGCGTCACCACATAACTTATATGCTATTATGATTAGTAATTGTCATAGTAGGACGAGGACTAGCTGGGATTCCCACCCGAGCATCTGTTGCGGCCACAACTGTGATACGGTGAGTGCGCTAGTCTCACGTTATCTATTTTTTCGTCTGCTGCACTCCCTGCACTTCACTTCGATGAGTTCTTGTCACTCGACGTCAATCTACGGACGAATCCAGCCTACGATTGGTATACACACATACTGCAACTGTGGGCCGGTACTCGTAGCACGACAAGGCGAGAGGACCAATATCTATTCATGTGTAGGAACAGCTCATGAAAAAGCTATAACCACAACGAAACAGAGATGATACGTCACCTCTACCTAGATGGAGTGGCGGCACGCGACAAAACAAGGTAGGACAACTTGAAGGAAATCGCAGCGGAAAAGAAACGGTACCAGCAGCAGCAAAAGGAAAAACAACAACAATCTCTTAAGTGACAGTGTGATTAGCGTGGGGGCAGGCAGAGCAGATCGGTGCTCCTGTTTTCGTTGTGGATGTGACTGCTTCTTACTATGGAGGCGCACGCGCGGTGCCAGGACTCTCATTTTTGGCCTGAAGAAAAGCCTGGGACCCAACAAAGTCGCTGCTGTACAATTTTTAATGATCGCAGGTTGCGGTTTCCCAACGACCGTGTTCATAGATATAAGGTGCCTGGCGGTATTGCCATAAGCGATGATTTGCTTTATTTACGACAATGCACTTTGGGTTCACGATCACTGATATAATAAATAAGATAAAAATGATTTCCATCTACTGTCAGCGGAAAGATATTATAGAAAATATAGTTTTTTGTTTATGCATACTGGTATTAGAATCGTTTTAGCACGCGCTAGGTAAATTGCCATTCTTTATTACTTTTATCAAGAACGAAACATGACTGAGTAAACTTTAGACCGGTTCAGGGGTCTAGCACTCGCGGCATTGCTTCTTCAATCAATGCTTGTTCGTTTGAAATCGCGCTTTCATTAAATCCGCTGAGTCGATGCGGTTGCTTTCGAAGCTTTCAATCCCTCGGTTGCCTTTTACACTCAGAGCGCCATAATTTCTTCTTTGAACACGTCAATTGGCTTGAATGTTGGCAAAATATGGCTACCCCCCACTAAAATGTATTCACCCATTCGTAAGGCTCACAAGCACCATTGTCTGTATAACATAGTATTTGTTTAGGTATTCCGTAAGCTCGGCGTACCTATGGCTTTGTACAGACACCTAGGCAAAGTAATCATAACAAAGTTTCCCGTAATTATGCGTTCGTATGCACGCTTTTTTTGGTTGCCGATGAACACGCATGATACCTGTACATCTGAGCCTAGCAACACGGAAGCGTCATAGGACAGCAGTTCTATAAGTAAATTTATATGCGTATCAAGAATTCATTTGGTTTCAAAGCAACCGTCGCCCGATGGGCGATGTTACGTACATCATCGCGTCATAATACCAAAAGCCTGCGTATTTTCCAAGTTGCTCGCAGAGCCAGAGGCGCGTTTGGCCGATATAATTATTAAGACCCGAGTCAATTCCTAGAAAATCGGTTTCGGCCACTTATGATACTGCAGGTACAATTAAACGCTTACGTGAATAGTGGGAGGAACTTATCACAAGGCCCTCGCACCTGGCCTAGACGCAACGGGCCAGAAACGTCCTCAAAAGTTGAACGAACTATTTCTAAGAATATTTCCGAGAGAGCAAATTCGTACAGGCCATCAAACGATTATCATATAGCACCGACATCGTCAACAACTGTTCATTTATTCTAGTTTGACTGCGGGCGTATTATTTTTTTTACCCCATTAACGGTGTCAACGATCAGAGCAGAACCTGACCCAAACAGACCCACCGTCGATGTAATACTACTACAACTAAACGAAATACAGCAGGACAAGCCTGACGAAAAACAGTAGCAGAATTGTCCACGCAGTTGTCACATCAAATCGACAAATTTCTCCTACCGTTATAGTAATATTCGCTATATCAGCGAGCACAAATAGTCATAATCACATAGATATATATAGTCGTCCTGTTGACAAAACGTTTCACAGAAAAAAGTTGTAACATAAACTGTGCAAGGAGTAATAGACTTCAATAATTCTGATGAAGGGTACTTATCTAAAAGTACGCACAGGTATTAGTATATGTACTCGTGTACGTGTATTCAAAATTTAAAAAAAATATTTCGGCACATCTCAGAGAGAACAATTACCATTTCATCTGACCCGATACATCTAGTACTGTAAACAACTAATATTAAAAAAAAAAAGAAACATTTAGCATGATAACGGCCACACTGATTAAACTAGCAGCGTACATCACTTTAAAATTTTCGAGTATTACACGTTGCTTTCTGCCGACGCGTTTCCAGCGCTACCAATAGCTCTTCTCTGTCAGCAGCCCTTACTTGTCTGGCTTCTGAGCGAATTTATCGTCGACCCATTATTATCACTTGACAAACATGCTTAGGTGACTGGACAAATAGTGGGGTACGAATATTTTCAAAAAAGCAGTAAAACCGAAGACGATAGCGCAAGCGATATGCACAGATGGGGGCGTACAGACGAACCGGCAGGGTGGAAAAGCACGGAAAACAAACGATCGTTGTCGCAGATCGTCCACAGCGACCGATAATGGACCAGACGAGATGATAGAGTGAAGACATCGATGATGCCAAAGCCCGTGTCGCGAACAGGATCTATCTTCATATGAATACTGCCAAAATAAACCGTCTGTTACGAATGTTACCTGCTTGCTTTACAAATAACAGCAGAAGTCGTATTATTATTATATATGAAAATAGAGAGCTGGCAGCATTTACGCCTAGAGTGCCCCCAAGCTCAAACTGAACGAAGGGTTCGCCGTGTCCCTGCTTCACTACGTGTAAACTACAGATTATTGTTCACCGTCGCCTGCCTTATTCTATCCCAATCTTAGAGATGCGGAATACCGTAGCTTATTTTCCGTCCGCATTATGATTAGTGACGGGCGTTGAGTGTGTGCCCCCCATAAAGACGCGAATTTGCCGCAGGCAACTCGTGTCGCTCCTGCTCCGGGGAGAATTAGAGAGAGGAAGAGGTGGAGGGAAATAGTAAGGAGAGGGAGAAAGACACTAAACACTAATAAACTATGATTGTTATTATTGTTGTGCTGAGCACTGAGTTACTGCTGCTGCGCCACGTTTCTCTATCGACCTGGCTCCACCGTACAGCCTCGCTATAGTAGTACTCGTAATGCAGCCTCGAAATCCCTAGATGCCCCGTAGCATCGCTTCAAAGCATTTGTATCGGCAAACTGTTCGGAGAGACATTTACACTGTGCGAGGCTCTATGGAATATAGTACTTGTTGAGGTAAACAACAGATACGCATGCGTAGTGTTCGTCACCGCCAAAAGACTGTTGGAAAGGACGCGGACATCTAACTTGCTGGCGAAACGCAAGAAAATTGAATTCGACATGGAAACGTTCGATCAAGAAAACCTGGCGAATAAATATAGCAATGCAAAATATTGAAACATGAGCGAACAGAAGCGGTACTACGAAATGGGCATGGCGCTGTTGCTATTACCATTGTCGGAGGTCTGTTATAATTATACTAAACAGAAGAAAAACAGCAGTCACTGAAAACGTACTAGGAAAGGCGAGACAAATAGAGATCTATCGTTGCGAATTGTCTGCTGATACGAAATGCAGGTGGGCGTGTTCACACAGTCCTGATTTAGATCTACGGTGACGCCTTGCTAATAACCGAAACACGACTTTTCTGTGAGTGCAACTCGCGCTGTCATTCGAACTCTGTAAATTTGATGGCAAAGAAATATATATGCGCGAACGGCGCACATAGTGGATCCTATCAGAAACAGAAGTTAACAATTGTTTTTTCTTCGTACGTTCATAACATAAAGCCTAATCTGTACAACTATAAGATATAAAAAACTACGGCCTCGTCGTACGAGCGCACCATTCAAGCCGTTGTTCGAATTTCCCACTAACAACATTGAGACAGATACCTGTAACAATAATTACGATCGTCAGTAGTAATCATCTAGGTACGCTTACCAGTCTTAGAGCACTGATCATAGTTTGCGTTTGTTCTATTTTGCATCAGCTGGTCTAGTCGAGCCTCACTTTTCCGACCTGTCTACTTGCAATGCAATAAAGATCAGTGCCGATGGCATCGCTCGTTGAACTCCCGCCTCTGAGTTCGCTGCACCAAATTGATTTCCCCGTCTTGATTGTTTATGATTATCATGAACATTTGTTCCCGCATCAATCAATTTTCAGCCAACAGCAAGTAGCAGCGTAAGGCAGGACGAACCGGCATTCAGGAACAATTGATTTTCGCGATTCCTCAGAGGCGCAACCTTATTAGGCTTCAAATGCATTGCCTTTTCTTTTCGCGCATTATATCATTGCTCGTCGACGACGTCAATGCCGCGGGGGGCGATGACGAACCGCCGACTGCTTGGAAAGGGCTATAGTTGACAAAGGGTGATAATTGTCAAGGACATACCGAAGTTACATATTTAATTCGAGAGAGGGAATGACGAGGAGAAGTAACGAATCTGTTTGGTAACGGATGGCGATTTACTAACGCGTTGGAACTGACGCTCATGGCTGAGGTTAGACGCAAGTTAAAATTTAAAGCCTGCCTTGCTATTAGGTTATTCGTAGCATTGGTCAGCGGGCAGCAAGCAAATGTAGCCGGCAAAGATGGATTCCACGATTTTAAATAGATATCGTTAAAGTTAGATTTGCCTCTCTCAACATGCGTTAGAGTTATTCCTGACCCCTTGTAGCGTCGTGAACGTTTATCAAGAATGACGTTACGTGTTCCGCATCTATAATATTATCCGCATTTATATAACTATCCGCGTTCTGATAATGGTATACGTTAAGTTTTTTTTGCTGGTAAGCTGGTAGTAGCCCGATCTCTGGCAGGTCGCTTTTGTAGAATTCAATTTTCAGCTGGGATCAATCACTTAGACTGCAGACATATCTGTCGTACATCCATTGCATGACTGTAACAACCGGCAAGATTACTGTGAATGTCATATATGGCAAAAATAAAGCCTCGGTATACAAAGTTTGACACTAATAACATCTGTTACATATACTCAAGCCATACAAACTAAAGAGCCGTATGTCTTTTTTGTTTTCTCAACAAATTTCAACAACGCGAATACCTATACAGGCCTAGGTGTTTCTCGTTTACCGATAAGCCTCTTATTGTTTCGTGTGACTTTGTCGGCCAAACCCTAGCTCTTGCTATCAGTATTGTGACCTTTATTATTTTCATTTCTTTCCGATTCTTTACGTTATTTGTCGTTCTTGTGGCGGAAAAGTCGCTTTGATTCTGGTAATAATTGCATTTCGTCTGCTCAGCTAACTCTTTCTATAAACTGTGTAATATCATTTTGCCAATAACAGCTCCAACAACAGCGACAATAGATAGCGCCAACATCGACGAAACGACATCGCCATCAACAAGAATTCAGACGCTAACCGCAGCGGAGTCATGATGTTAAGTGTTACGTTTTCGTCTTTTCATCCTCCCGCCAGTCCTTCAAGCAGCGGCGGCAACCGAAAAACAGAAATAACAACAATCCGGCCATAACTGTTGCTATATTATATTCGACCTCATCAGAAGTCGCCCGTCACCAGTCTCATACTCTTAGTTTATATCATATACAGTAAAAGCGTCGCATCTTGTGCCGGCAAGAAGCTCCTGCTGCTGCCCGGTGCTTTGATGGGTTCTCATTGGCGACTCCGTGTGCTCTTGGTGGGGCCCTTCATTGTCTTATTATTAATGATTGTACGCTCTTGATTTTTGAGGACATTAAATATTTAACACAACATATTCTGCCCCAGTGCGGCGGCGGTGGCGGCGGCGGCGGCGGCGGCTGATGCTGCCGTCGGCTGCCTCCTCAGCGTCGCCGCTTTTGTCTGTTGTTAACGCTGCTGCGGCTCTTGGTAGCACGTTCGTTGTTTATTAGCGGCGTCTGCGTCCAACAGCGCAGTGCTTAGATTATTGGTTTGCGCAGCAATCCGCCATGCTGTAGCGAGTGCTATGTCACAACTCTAAACCGTTGGCCGCTTCGGGTGGTCACTTCGCAACTGTTTGGCTCTCAGTCAGAGTCGACGCGTCTGGTTGTGCTCCACGGTACTAGATTTGTTATTAGAACATCAACTAGTAAGTAGTTCTGTCCAACCGTCTTCATGCACACGGAACTGCTCTTCTCGCTAGCCGTTCAGACATCTTTTCTTTTTCTGTTGCTGTGTCGCCAACGTCACCGATACAGCAGGGTCAGTAATGGTGGCATTATAATGTTAATCATAATAAAAACAATAATATTTCCCGCTGTTATGCTTTGTCTTCGTTTCTCGTCTACACATCGATTGCCACGCTGCCATCTCTTGTGTCCTTCGCGCGTTCATTTGTCTGCTTTGATTCCCTCTTTAGTTTTTTTTTTCACTCGTTAGCTCACTGTCCCCGGGCGGCCATCCGTCGAGCGGGTCAACGAGTGAGCGCCTTCTGTACACGAACTTGGGTGCCATTCTGGTACCACTGTACGTCCTATTCGCCCGAAGAGCTGCCCACAGGCTGCCTTTTTTCGTTCTCCCAGAGCTGGCCCCGGAGGGTGATCATTTTTTGTAGGTGCTGCTAGCGTTGTCGGTTGCCTACACCGTCTCACAGACTGGTGTCGACCATGGTGGCGCTGCTGGTGCTGGTGCTATTCTGATTTTCGGTCTCTTATTTTGTTTCGTCTCATACTCAAAATGTACGCGTGTCGTCGTTTCGACAAAGATTCCCGCCCATATGAAAAGCTGGCAGAGACGACAGCGCACGATACACGCGGTTCTCAGCAACATATTTGTCCAAGATCGCATTACATTTATTATAAGCCCATGTGTATACATGGCGTCGGGACATCTTCTGAATGGATATGTACTTGAAGCAGGAAATAACAGGGTGAAGTCGCGAATAGTTGCCACCGGCAACGCACGCTCCGGTACTACTACTACTACTACTGATCGAACCCTCGAAAGACGTTTCGATAGCATGTGTGCATACCTGTCACTGGCTACACTGACTGTACATGTCGTGGAAGTAAAACGGACGGAAATAGACCTACCGTTGATGTTGTTTCATGTTGACGTAATCGATGACTTTGACGGGAGTACTTTGGCTGGCACAGTCAATACTTCGATGTAGCGTGATGATCTTCTTCTTTCAGTTTGCGCAAGAAAAATTGAAAGAGAAATGCGTCTTATCAGTGGCAACTGTAAAAGCGAGGGCAGCAAAGAAGTATGGCGCGATAAAGCAGTGTGCTTTGACGTACAGTAGAAAAAAACGTAAAGTGGGAGGACAAAAAGCGAACGGCCAATAAACGAGAGCGGCTCTTCGTAGCTGCGATCGAAGTTTCGGACAATGAAATCACCAATACAAGTGTCACACACTGCACTCCTGTGACAGCAGCTTGTTGTCTGCTGCCTGGCGTAGTAAGTCTTTTCAACAATTCCTTCAATCAATATCGTTGACGTTTTGTTGCGCCCCGTATCTCTGAGTTTTTCATAGCGGTTGTGGCCGCTGCAACCGCCAAACTGAATCGTTCCGGTCGAAAGTATGTAAGAGACCGGGCGCGAAGGTTCACCACCCCTAATATGCTACACGGCCGTATTGGTTGGATCACTAACTTTCCTCCGCGTCAGCATCCCCTGCCCCCACAGCTCAAGCAAAGCAAGAGCCAGAGCAGTAACATTAAGAACCGTTACCCCCTGATCGGCTAAAATCTAATATTAGGCCAACCAACTTGAATACACAATGACATATTCCTATGGCCGCAATATGCATGCGAAGCACATATCGCATATGCCTATGTAGCTGCTTCATAGCTGTATGTGAATGATGCATATGTCTGTAACGGCCGATCTTCGCGCCCGCCTAACACCAATCTCGCCGCCTCGCCCATAAATCGTCCATCTGAACAGAATAGCATCAAGGAACGAGATTACGGAGGATCCAGCATAGTCTGAACTAGTGCACACACATCGTAGAGCTTCAAAGCAGTCTATGATATTCTGTGTACATATAGTAAAAGCAAGTGCATTGTATACATGTGATGCGCTGTGAAGTTAGAGACAAGCACATTCGCGTAAGGGGAGGCTTCGTCCCTCTCAGTATTCGTCATCAGAACAGACGAAGCAGCCGGCCGTGGCGGCATTTCTCTGCTGTTCAAGCCGCCGATTGTCGCCTGCTATCGAGGTGCAAGTTGGTACGTGGCATAAGTCTATGGCCACGTTCACTTCAAATTTCATCTTCGTCGTTTCTGCTCATTCTGTCATTTGCGATTCTGGGCAGCAGTAGCCGCCGCCGCCGCCGCCGCCGCCAGCGGACCCACATACGCACCGCATCTTCGGGGGATAGCGCCTCCCCCCTGGCCAGTTATGATGAATGGCTTTGCTCAGCCCTCGACAACGGCTGAGCAGCAGAGGTATTTCTGCTTAAAGAAGATGGCAACGGCAGCTTGACGACTATAAGAATCAGTCCAATTGCTAACATCGCGTCAGCAACGAGCAAGCGGCCATTCTCTGCGCCGCTAGTGACAGTGATTCGAAGTCCAACAGAGCGACCAAGAACGAGACGCGCAGCCAAAAAGAAGAGCCATTCATGATGGCGTTGGTTATCGTTGTCGTCGTCGTCGTCGTTTATGGAGGGGCGGGACCAGTTGAAATGGCACCAGAGGCAGTTCTGTGACTAAAGAAGCGAACCCAGCAGCAGAAAAATGGCGGAGCAGTAACAACTCCGAGATGATGAATGCACTTTATGCTCACCACTCGCGAAGCAACTAGACGATGCGAAAGGCCGAATCCAGAATTATGCATCGAAATCGAACAGCTCCAGCAGTAACAAACGGATGATGACTGCTAGCGGCAACGATCGTTCGATGAAAATATTACTAGGTAGCTGAGTGCTGGCAGAATAAGAAACGTTGCCTATAACACATAATAAGGCACAAATGTTTACTTTACATGACTGACTATGTTCCTATTCGATCCTGTCAATGCCTTTTCTGCTATCACATTCAGCCTCGTTCTTACCTAGAATAGAAAAGGTAATTTTAGCTAATTACGTCAGACTATCCGACCGGCGGCGGTTTTACACAGGGCACAGGTACACAATTTTTACTAAAAGGTACATATTCAATTTATATTATATAGCTTTCCACAACCACATCATCATCATCCGAATCAGTAACAGTCGAGTGAAACAAACGAAACTCGATAAAACCAAAGATGCTTCCAATCGGTTGATTTCAATTGAAGCAAATAACGGTGGCATAGATTCGAATCATCATAGTACAGATTTAGAGCTGGGCGTAACCGCGATAGTAATAATAACAATATATTCTCGTTTGCTGCCTTATCAGGCTTGACCGGCAAACAGAGAGCGGCACAGATCAGCGAAAGACATACAGATGAGTCTGGAATCGTTCATAAAAACATTCGTCTGCTATTTTGACGCTGCGAAGCACTTATGCACGTGCGTGGTTTTGTCTCTGTGCATGTGTTTCTGTGACGCACGCATGTTATCGATTGGTGACGACAGCGGTTTGTGGAGTTCTCTTCAACAGTTTCATTACCTAACCAACCAAACTGGATTGTTTTTGAAATTTCGTATTTTCTGAAACAACATTGTGTCTTCGGCATTCGTCACCACGCTCGTAGGGCTTTTCACTATAGCTCATTCATTTAAGGCTGTTCATTGCAGCCTAGCTGGAGACCCTCACACTGTCATCCAGCCGCAGTTCTTGCGCCTGTCGGATTCTCAGTGATTGTGCTATACCTTGCTGCCAAGCATCTACACATATATAGTGTACACACATATGACATACAAATACGCTTAGCGCAGACATACGACAAATGAAATAGTACATGCGTTTGAAAAGATGACTTCCCGATTTTCGTGGCGGTTTCCGGCAGCTGTTCTACGAGTATACAAGAATTGTTCAACATACACACACCCTCTTGGATCAAAAGCTCGATCTAGAGAGAGCATTCCAGTGAGGGTGCGAACAACATCCAGACCTACTGCAGGCAACAGTAGCGACGGTAGGACGACAGGAAAAAGAAATGGACCACCCCTTCTTGTTCATATCTCCATGCGTCTCGATATATACAAAGCTCCTTTCAAACTTCGGTGTAGGCCTGATGGAGTCAGCGAATGGACAACTGTTTGCCTGTTGTCCGAGTCCAGAGAACTAGGACGATCAGCAATAAAGCAGCAGTCGTGAGAGTTGCCAAAAACGAACCAATAGATGGCCAATAATACCATCATACGCACAAGTAACTGCTCCTAAGACTGCTGCTACTAGTAACCATCGTGATTGGGCTCACCTTTATGCCGCGACCTTCCTTCGTTTGCTACCGCCCACACACAATGGTTGTAGCGGCAGTGAGTGTGACGAGCACGGTTAGGGGGCCATATGGTCAACTTATTCGTTGGCTACAACAAGAAAAGGAAACCAACTATATATATAGTTCACACACGAACTGGGACATCGAGTGCAGTCAGCTTATACCATCTCTCTCTCGCTGTCCCCCCCCCCTCTCTCTCCCCTTTCCCTCAAGTTCTTCATCATCTTACGCTTGAATTTTGAGTGCATGAGGATTCAATAAGTCATGATAACAGGCCACTCGCGATCTAGGCCCTCATGACTGATTAAGGCAACAGCTTGATTGGGATCAGAGCCAGAGAATGGCGTTATCTTAATCTCTTTTTTCGAACACCGTCAGTTTTCCTTCAGGTAAACAGCGCTATTGCAGAATGTCCGCTTGATCATTTCATGCGTCCTATCTACCTAGTATGTTTCGTTGCAACCCAATCGTTTCCATATCGCTCAGTGGGCGTAAGCGTAAGTGGGCGTAAGAACAGGATGTTATGCTTATACAGACTGAGAAACGTCGCTGGCGCACTCGAGTTTCATCGTTTGTTACGATTATCAAGTTACTCGATGGAAAGCGAAGAATGGGGGCTATCAGCAAATGGTGACCTGTGCCCGCAAGCCATGATTAGCGTGGCAATACGCGTCATCGCCGCTGCCTTTGTAGTGAGCAAATTTCGATCCAGTCCACCGCAGCACTGGTTTGCTTTGCCGACGCCAGCCGAGGGTACCCAGGATGCCCTGCTTTTCGGCTCGTCCCCTTCCTCCTCAGGTAATCTTCTTTGTTTTGTTATTTTCAAAAAATAATGCCCCATACACAGATGCAACAATGATTCAGGACTGAAACATAGAAACGCATGCGTTCATGTGTCCTGATGTTGTCGACATTGCATGGCAGTCGATAGGCTGCGAAGAGCACGAAACATTCTAAGGGACGGCGTAGCTCTCGACAACATTTCCTTCACTCATATGCGTGTGTAATAGGTAGATGCATGTTAATTTTTGACTTCTTCTCTCTCTAGCGTGGACTGATTCAGGCATTCAGACCTTGGCAACAGTAAGGCAGGCATGTGCGCCTGCTGCTGTCCAGTACTTCTTGCTGTGCGTACTTGACCATTAGTCTTTGTAGACTGACTAGGAAGCAATTGCTTTTACTCACAACATTTAAGCAGATCGTTCCGCTTCGATTCTATCCCTGCCGCTAAGTTTGTGTTCGTTGTTCTCTTTCTCGATGCTCTACAAAATTTACATAAACTATGTAAATATACTTACACTCATAACGAAGATCGGCTACGCCAATAACAACGGCAGCAAGAAAAACTTCGTCAACAGCTACGACGCAAAGGAGTTCCTTCATGGCCGGCTCCTTCATCTAGCTGAGAGTAGCAGGCGTCCATGTATCAGCTATGAGCCACCGCCGCTCCGCCATACTCGTCCGCCCGTCCACCCGCCCGACCGCCCTCCTGCCCGCCAACCAGTCTATCAGTAAGTTGTTCGTGGTTATGCATGAACCGGCGTTCCGCAGCGCCAACACTAGGCGCAACGCCCTGTACTGCATGTATGTATCCATGGTACAATTTGGTTAACGATACAACAAGACGGCCGGTTAGTCAGGTAGGCGCAGACGCTTAAGAATGGCCATACAGAGCATATATAGCTATGGATGATTATTATTATTATCATCTGTGTTAAGCGCGTGCAACAAACACCATCATACCTGCTGCTGTGCCATCGTAGCATACAGCAGCGCTGGCCGGCAGCCTAGACCGCCGCATAGCAGCAGGATTTTGGCTGGCTGGCATCAATCAAATATAATACACATCTGGCGAACCACCGCCGCTGCAGCAGCAGCAGTTACCGCCGCCGCCGCCGCCGCCGATGACGACAACGAAAGGACCGACGACGACGACGCAGTCGCCGATGGCTGAGTTCTTGCGCGACTATGAAGAAAGGACAGGGGGAGAGGAGGAGGTTGTCGCTACTGCCGTTGCAGAACAGAATAGCGTAGAAACAGCGACGAGTCATAGGAATCGCATCAGCTATAGCAGTGTTGGCTGTAAATGTAAAGAGCATGCGAGTGAAGAATCGTCGTCAGAAGCGAAGCCAGCGACTGCAGCAACATGGACAAAGAATCGTAGTGAGTAGTGAGAGTCGTCGTCCTGGAGAGCCGTCATCATCGGCAGCCACCACCACGACGACGACGACGACGACGACGACGATGAAGAAAAGGCCCTCTTCGCGTTCTTCGTTGCTTCTGCGCGTTCTTGGCATCAGCCGTGGAGAAGCAAGCAGAGAGCGAACAGGCGAGCCAACCGTTCGCAACCAACAAATGAGTAAGTCCCTCCATAAAGCAGCACCAACAGCAGCAGCGGCTGCAAGAGCGATCCTATTTATAATTTATCGCTGAATGTTAAGCTCGGCGTTGGCCGGAACGGCTCTGGCGAGAGCCGCTAGCGGCGGCAACCGAGAGCCAGGTAACCAGCTCGGCCTGCTGTGGAGCCAGCGACCTAGTCGACAACCGACGAGGGTTTCCTGCTGCTGCTGCTGCTGCTGCTACTGCTGCTGCTGCTGCTGCTGCTGCTGCCGCTGCCGCCTCTGCCTCTGCGATGCGCGTTACTACTCAAGATTCAACGAAGAATCGATTCGGACGACTGGCGCGTTGGCCAGAACTCCGCTGCTGCGACTGCTGTTCTGCCCGTCAGAAGGATGAGGCCGATCAGGCAGCGGCCAGCAGCAGTAAGCGCCAAGCGCAACGTGCGTGCTTGCCTGCTTGTGTCTCTTCGCTGATTCAGTTACTGCGGCTGCTGCTGCTGCTGCTGCTACCGGGAAGCTCCATAACATAACTCGATAGATGGATGGATATTGCTGGTGCTCCTGCTTTTCGCTGTTGATACGACGATCGCGTCTATCCGAGAGAGCTGACGCTGCTGCTGCCGCCTGAGAGCTTCAAAGACTTCAACAGGCTTCAGCAGCCATCGCGTTTTGCCTGTTCTGCCTCATCGCCAGTGCTCACCACTCAACCTCGGCGTCAGCCTCTGCCGCAGTCCAGGCCACAGTCAGGCAGGAGGCCTTCATAACTCTCGGGTTATCGTCGACCTCAAGGCTGAGCACACATTGAAAATGCAGCCGCAACTTCGCATACGAAAGCTATATATATATATATATATATACGCTAGATACACAAACATACGCCAACACACAAAGCCATCAAACATTCATATCCTGATAGGGCTCGTAGGCTAAGTAGCCGGGTCGAAAAACAGCATAACTTCTACTGTGTAAGTTGCAACTTCGACTTCTTGCAGGAGGCGCGCGGTCTGATTGCCTGATGTCTGTAGCCTAACTGCACGAACTGTTAATGCTGATGTCGCTCTTATTTGAGCTTTTTACAAACCCAATGTCTGTCTGAGTGGTCCGCACTGTTGCTGAGAAGGAACTGAAACAATCACACCGAGTTCGAATGTAGTTGCGTCTTAAAACCTTTGGATGTACTGCACTTTCTAATTGACGTTAGCATATCGGGCCCAGCCATGTTATGTCAGACTCGAACCTCACATTAGTCACACGCATTCTGTCTTTTGCTGATTATTCGTCAGAGGGATTAAACAAACGAGGTAACACGATTAGGCGCCCCCACGATTTGTGCTAATCAGTGTCGTAAATTTTTATCGGAGTCACGAGAAAATCCAGTTTTCACAATATCCTGTCTCATCCCAAAGGAAATATGTCGAAAGAAGCAAGCGCTCATCTACCATAGGGCATTTCGAGCAGCTTTTACCACATTCAATATCGAGACGCTAAATCATCGGCCGTGGCCAGGACAAGCGAGCAAGCGAGCTCGACGTAATACGTATGTACGTGTGTCTGTATGCCGTAGCACTGATGCAACTAATAATTTTAAATAATGCCGCCATCTACTTTGTGCCCGACATTAACGCGGCCCGTTTGAACGCTGGCGCCATCAACTAAGCGGCGACAGCATTGACAACAATATCAACGACAAATGCGATAACACAGCTACGGTTTGATGTCGTCGGGTTCACTTGCCATGTGCAGGCAGGGGCCTATACCTGACTTGGTCGCGTCCAATAGACGCTGACACCGCAAGGTGAAATATTGGCACAAGGGATGTAATCGGCAAAAATAAATGCGTTAGATGAAGTAGAAATAAAGCAAGTGGTTCAATGAATTCTAATAAATGTAGTTTTTCTACAGCACGCACTCTTCTGTGACAGCAGCATAAATAAATTTATATATTTAATAACATAATTACAATATTCTATGTTTTTGACTTCATGCGCGTAATTCGAGATACTGAATTGTTGTTTAACATGATAAGAGCGATGTGCAATAGCATGTACTTATAGCACATTCTTGCTAATTAGAAGCAATTACTGTGTTCGCTGTATTAATAAGCACTGAACAAAATCTTTTCTCCACAAACTATCCTGACGTAGGTTGCAGTTTGATGTTTTCGCTTATTTTTGTTTGGCCCACGTCGATCTTCATACAACGTCTTCTCTATTTTACTATAAGCGGTTCAGCTATCAAACAACAATCCGCCTAGATAATTTTCGCATCCGTTTTTTAGCTTTTATCTTATCGTTTGACCCTGGCGCCATCAAAAAACGCTTTGGCGATCTTCCTTCCGATTTTCGTTGAAAATTCCTTCTGTCAATCTTTCGCTGTTTTTCTTTTCCCTCTCTCTCTTTCTTTTTTGCGTTTGCTTACTCGTTCATAGATCCACGCTACTCGCGCCTTCACAGGCTTCCCATTGGCCTTCTGGAAGGCCAGCCTAATTCTGCAGCGAGCCATATAGCCTCGTCCTTATAGAGAATCTCGTCTTAGGGTGTTCTATCCGAGCACATAATTCATCTAAGGTCGGAGCTTATGATCTGCTCGCTAACTGCTTATGGTCTCGGAGCTTCTGGCTCCGCTTACGGGGGTGCGACATGGGTAACAACAGCACGAGTGGGTAGCACACAGACCTGGCCAGACCTATTAAAATCATGACTGAAGAGATCTGACATTTTGCCCGACCAGTCCTTCTCCCAGTGGTCGCGACAAGCGCAGCGGTCGCAGCAGCTAACCCACGACCATCTAACCAGTTCAAAGCCTGCTTTAGCCTGTTGTTATTGTGGCTCAGATCCCAGCTCCAGTCGCAGCCAACGTGGCAGCAGCGGCGTCGGCGGCCGCATCCGACGCCGTGAATCCAACTTGGCTGGCGGTAACTGCGCCAGGAGCCATGTCACAAAAGGATAGGCTTCCGCTTTGGCCTAACTCGACTTACCTCTGCTATGTCTACAAATATCGCCAGCATAATATTCCAGCCATCATCGTGGGTTTTTTTTGGCCTTAGCAGCCATCGTAGCAGTACATGTATGTATAGTAGGACCAAATGCTAGTATCAGCACATTTTGCCGGATCCGCCATCAGCGCCATGACGGCAACCAGCGCAAAATTCTATGCTATCGCGGCTGAGTTTAGAAGGGGTTTTCTCTGGGTGTGTTGACTGTGTGCTTTCTCGTATGCGAGATGTGATGGTAGTCATTCCTGTAGTGTTTGCCGTATTCAGCACCAGCAGCAAACGCTATCGCTAGGTTGCGCTTTCATAAGTATTAGGTAACTCGCTGATATGGCGGGACACAACCAGGCATAAGTCATGGATCGACAAGTACTAATCGTCCCCGTCGGTGTTTTCGTCCAGACTTCAATACTGCAATATAACGAAACACACACATGCATCAATTATCTTACCGATACTGTAAACGATTTACATATGTTTATTTATATACAAAAGGACGTGGGCGCGCTGATGATCATGATTCGTGAAACTGTTTCATCACGTTTCGAGATTTTCTACAAGCGACAGATAGATGGACGACTCCCTCCGTCTGTATGTACATCTATGTGTGTGTGTGTGTGTGTGTGTGTAGAACAGAATCGACCGAGAAAGACTGTGTGACAGCAAGAGGAGAGCCGGTTCTTACGCGAGTGGCAGATGATGGTTACGGTTTGTATTCGTTGCGAACAAAGAGCTGTTGCAAAAGTGATTCTTTAGCTATGCTGCTTTCTCTCAACCGTATGAATTTCAGTTTGAAGCCGGCCGGCCGGCCGACCGGCCGGCCGGCCGGACGGACGGATGCGACTCAAAATCAAAATGGTCGTAAGTGCTTCTTCGGCATTGTACAGGGTAGTTTTGCTGGTGGCCACGGGTCGCTCTATAGCACGCTACTCATGTATCTGCCTGCAGCCATTAGCGGTTAAAATAATCAACGGTTTATTATAAGAGAAATACTGTCGCCGCTCCTGCTGCCGCTGAAAGACCGATTTTTGTTCTCCGTACTAGCTCGATTCACTATTGACTGTTATCTTCGTTGGTTAGCTGGCCTGTTTGTTCGATTAACCGATTTTACTGGCTAACAGATATTCAGCGTCGCCATTGCCGCTGCAGCAGCACTGGGACAGCAGACAAGAGGTCGAATATCAACGAAGCAGCTCGTCGACCTAGAGGGATAACGAAGGCTGTTGAGACTCTTTTTTTAAGAATTTTTATTTGAAGGAACTGCTGTTCTGATATTTCGGATTTAACAGCAGCAGCAGCAGCAGCGGCAGTAACAATCAACGTCGGCTGAACAAGATTTATTGCTAGACGCCGCTGCCCCCAGCTCAGAGCTGAGCCCATCATAGGCTCGAAACCTGCCAGTCAACCAGATCGTTAGTTGAGTTTAGTCTCCTGGGAGGATTCTCTAATTTAAGATCTGGAAAGACGCTACAATTTATTGATATTCATAGGGTATCAAATTAAGGAAGAAAGCTAATAAACTGAAATGTTTCTAAAAAGTTCGAGGAATATCGTAAGTATACGATAGATAGAATCAAAGTATTTATGTTTTAGTATAAGCACAGGACATGCGAGGCATGAAGTTAAGGTTTAAATGAAAAAGTGAGCACAGTAAAGCGAGTCTTGTTGAAGTCTAGGTATATCAAGAGAGTTAACTCGTTCAGGCAAGCGAACGCTACGATTTAGAATTCGTTCTATTTCGATCGAATTATTGTTGAGTAGGCTCAAATCGTTTACTTTTTAAACGATTGTTCTTGAGAAGAACAATATATACGCTCATTCAGCGCTGACAACAGTAAACGCTCACATTTTGTAGCGTATCCTATGTATACTCGCCACCAAACAATACAGTAACATGATTATGGACCAGAATTAAGGGCCATATTCCCATCCTTAATTCGCAACATATGCTTCAGAATACTCGGCCGAACATAGGATCAACAACAGGTCTACGAAACTATTTCGGACGCAACAACAGAACCACCGATGAACACGAATAGCAACAGCAACATTGGCAACAGCGTGTCCTCCTCTGTCCATCCACTTCCTGTCGTAAAATCTCGCGCGGAAACTCAGCGCGTCGAGACAGAGCGAGACATACAGATGACACACATAGGCCGATCCTGAAATATCGTTCTTGTGTGCGATATTCCAAAGCAGCTGCTCTGCTTGTCGATTGAATATACTTTTTTCGATTTTGATATGTACGAACATGTATCTTCGTTTCAACTTCGTACTCAACTGTATCTAGGCTTAACTTTGATAGCAATGGCGCTATCTTACGAGGCCTATCGGCGGCAGTTGCGGCAGCACAGCCAGTCACTCATCGACGTAGCACAACTTTATACGATGTACACCTTACTACATATTTTCAAACATAGATAGATCTCAATACGCGCCTCCTTGCCTTTGAAACTGACAGTTGAAATTGTCGACTGCGTGTAGTTTGTGCTTGTCGATATCGCAGCAGCAGCAGCCACGAACCAAATAGCATGTGCTGAAGTAACGAACACGCAGGTCGCGCATAACCCTAGGCGCCGCCGTCGAGATCGCTACTCTGAAATGACGCTCCAGTTTCTGAATGGAACAGCCGCTCTTTCGCGTTTCTGTTCGATCGGCATTGGCGCTCGCCATCTTCCCTTGGCAGGCTTTTAACTCGAGACAATGTTCAAGCAAAACACAATAACTGGCATCCGTCCCGGCCCGGCCGCACGAGGCACACGTCATAAACATTTCGAAGCGCGTCATCGTTATCGCTATGTAACAATGCTATCCAATTAAAAATCCCACTGAAAGAAGAGACGATGGTGAACTCTACTCGGAACCTTTTTTACTGGTCCTTTGCGGCGACGAAGCGTCGACAAACGAAATGACATTTGTTGACTTGTATTTGGCCTCAATGTTGAGGTATTCAAATGCAAAAGACTCAGGACCTCGGTACTAAAGAGCTACAAACGATAGGAGCACTAGCTAAAAGATATATCTAACTAACTGAGAATGAAATTTCTACCTCACGCCAGTCTGACGAGCTTCTGCTTTATCACTGCTGCGCTCGGTATCTCGCTTCTTTTCTGACGCTCGTATACAATCAATATACCGAAACCCGAAATAAAGCGAATGCGTGATGGAAAAATCATAAAGTTTCGCGGCGCCACCGACGATGGCGACCACTAACACCGATTCTGCGACGCCATATGGACACTTTATGACACGATAGCCCGTCGCGTCTTCATCGTTTAAGCAGCCTCCACCGAATTTGAGGTCGAAGCTCGCTCTCTACCTATCACTCTATGTGGCTTTCTAAACTACCTATTCCTGTATAGAGAGAACTCACTCAACTAGCTTTATCGAAGACGCCGACCGAATAACAAATTTGACTAATTGCTGGTCGTCCGACAATCATAACAGCAACATGCTGCTGGCAAAAGCTCTTTGTTGGCTATTGTCGCGACGGTGCCCACCATTTGGGGAGAACAACAGCAGCCGCGGCAACAACAAGCTCAACAAAACAGAAGTGAACGATCTAAAGCGGACTGAGTGTTGAGTCCTAATTTGCTGATAGGACAATGAAGTTCGTTCACTTGGTATGCTAGTTCACTGTAAAAATAATAAAACTCGCATCTGGTTTGTACATAATAATGTTCGGCGCTCAGTGTGAGTTTTCCCCGCGCGTCACTACGATGGCCGCGTTGGTTGACTCTTGGCCTACTACTTAGTGCAACCACTAGCAATGTACTGAGTGGGGCAAGCAGTGAAGATCTCCGTTGCGGAGCCGTAGAGATGATGGCTTGGCTCCTCAGACCTTCGTTTTCCTTTTTTCTTCTTTGCCTTTTTCTCTTTTCCTTCTTTGTCTACTATTTCAAAAATAGAAGAGAGATAAGATTAACAGCAGCGCGCCCCTCAGATTGAAAGACGGACAACTGCTGCGGCCGCCGTCGTCGCCGTCGCCGCTATCAATATTTTGCCCCGACGACTAACTCCAACGAAGCAGCGACCAGCCACCCGTCGTCGGCGCTGGTCGAACCGGTGGGTCGGCCTTCGCTTATGGTGCTGGATAAACAGTGATTCGGTCGCGTTGTTGTTGTTGTTGTTGTTGCTGCTGCTGTTGCTGCTGCCGCCGCCGCTGCTGCTGCTTCGTTACGTTATCATAAATTTCACCGATCATCCCTTCTTCAGGTCCTCACGATCATAAAAAAGGAAGACTTTTTCGCATTTTTTGAGGCGCACACATTCTCGCACACCACCGTACTCACCGGTAGAAAAGTCAGCCAGGCAAACAAACAGTTGAAAAGTTGCTTTCGCTCCCTCCGTTTCGCGAGCGCAATTCCAACTTCGCTGAACGCCGCATGAGATCTCTCGATTTAAAAGCGTTCAGCATCTTTCCTGGTTACATAACAACACCTAGCAGCAGCGGCAGCAACAGTAATGGTATTACCACATCAGCAGCAATACGCTGTTATATGGAATAGGGACAGTCACATTAACTTGAATCGCCATCGCATTGCCTGCTGTACAGCGTCAGCAAAAGGTCACCACAACCTCCGCAGTTATAACGATTGCTGCTATGGCTGAAAAAAGCAAGCGACCACTCATAGCCTTTACTTCGATATCAAATAGTTACCTGCAAATCGAATCAGCCAATCTGAATAGAAATGGAACCAGTGATGTACCCAAGCATTAGACTGTTGTAGCCGAAAATGTTAGAGGCATATCCGCTTAAAAAAAATCGTCCCTTTCACTCTTGTACTTCTGCCGACATCAATCAAGGACCCTGACAGACAGACAGACAGACAGACCGAAAATTGGATGGAAATAGCAGGCAAGAACAGCACCGACAACAATAACATCAACTTAATCTTAATTGGTTCGCCAGCTAATGCTATCCTCCCCCTCCCACCAAAATACAACAGATTAAAGATGACGGCGTCGCAATTTCCGTGAAATACCCGCTTTCCCCAGGATTCATCCACTGTGTAGCCAGCCATCTCTCAAGATAAGTATGCCCCTATCGATGCTCCCGTTTTGCTCGCCGCTATTCGTTTGCGCCTGTGATCTTTGTATCCAACGCTGAAATAGTAGTTATACGAGTGTAGGAAGTGCCGATGGGTCTGCTGTTCAGGAAAGCTCGATTGCCCGCCAGCCAGAGCGACATCGTAGTACTACAACTACCACTAGCCAAGAGCAGCGCTAGATGCACCGCGTGAAGAACCTCTGTCGCTGTTTTATGGGGACCATAGGTGTTTCGTTTCTTTCTCATCTTGGTTTTTTTTACCTCGATCTGTTAACCGAAGATACACCTTCTCTATTCGCCCAGTGGCACCGATTGTTCGCCCGTTAACAGATCGGGGGCGGCGTCTTTCCGCTTGCAAAAAATATCATAACACCACTAACCCACAGCCGTAACCACAACCCAAAAGCAGTGCCGCTATGTGCGCTGCTTCCTCTTTGATCCCAGTTCGCCATTCCTCTAAATTTATGCTGTCTGCAAGGTACAGCTCTAAAAAATGAAGCTCCCATTCGATATCTGATCTGTGCCAGCCAGAGTTTGTTTAGGTGAAGTTCGGTATTAGTTCTAAGGAAATAAAACGAGATTTACGTGCCCATCTCCTTGGAAACGGTCGGCAAGATTACAAGTTTTTCTTGTCGCACCACTGTAATATACTGTACAAAAAATGTTTCTTTTTTTTTTTTATCTAATACTATCGATATTTCGTTACTTTCTGTGTTTTTTTTTTTTGAATATCTTATAACATTATTATGGAGATAGCGATTTTCTAGCAGGAGTAGTGTTGCATCGCCAGAAAATTCAGATAACTGTACCATTCATCTAGACCCTTTTATCTCGTCGGAGGATTAACGATTACGAGGGAACATTTTGTTCCCAACCGTTCCGCGAGGGTTAGGTCTGATACCTAAATGTGCTCCCACACCACAGGTATCAATGTTATATGGGCCAATACACATCTGTCAATAATCTTTGAAAGGGCTTTTGGGTCTCTCAAGCGAAATCAAATGAAGTGGCTCGTTTCGAGCCGACTTGCCGAGTATGTCTCTATGAGCGCGTATAAGTGTGCCTGTGTATTGCTATGGTGTGCTGGATCAAGCCGAGACATAGTATATAGATGGTTGGCGCATTTCACGCAGTTTAACCTCTTCTGCTGCTCCTGTAGCTGCAACCCCACGTCCGATCGGCCGTTCGCCCATTGGCCTGATGACGCGCCTCCACCCCGCACCCTACCTTGGCAACACTGTGTGGTGATGTCGAAGGTGGTTGAGGTGGCACTGTGCTTCATCCACATCCACAGCGCGGCAACTGCTTCTATTGGCATCCTACTCAGCGGTAGCATCGACAAGACGACTGACTTCCCCCGACGAGTGACTGCAGCCAATGGTGCGCCGGCAGCCGGCGCATCGGGTTTCTTCCACTTCTCTCGGTCTCTTCTAACAAGTGCCACCCGAGCGGGTCCGAGAGGCCAAAAAGCGTTCCACTCCCTCTAGCCTGTTCCTTTTTCCCCTTTGGGAACGAAGCCACCCAACCAGCGAACTCGGTAGTCTCGGCCGTTTTGAACGCCCCGTCAGTCAGCCATCGTGTTACCCGCTAATATTATCTCTGGCCCATGCTAAACACGGTGGTGGCACCACTGATAGTTGTTGCCTCGCTTTCATGATGTTGACGGCGACGTTAACGCTGATGACGATGATGCGGATGGTGATGCACTCTTGTCTGCAACGCAAGCATGCATGCACTCACTGAGCGGCATACTGACACGGCACGACCCCATGCTAAGGCGAGAACGATATTCGAAAATAGGGGCTTACAGAGCGCGTTCTGAGATAGCAATGAACGGACGAGCCCAATATGAATAGTAAGTTGCTCGTGGCGGCGCCCGCCCCGAGCCACTTACAAAGCACTTCCGGAGTAGTTTCCGGCCGAAATGAGTTAGTAGGCAGTTGGTAGTTAATAAGAAGAGAGCGGGTGGGCGAGTGGAAGATTTCAAGCTACTCGCTCCTCCGAAACATCACGTTCTCCTATGGAGTACAGACACGCCAGCTTTTCGTGGGCTGGACGTATGCATGTACAGTAGAGCAAAATGATAGGAACGGTAGGAAAGCTGCGATGAATAAAGCTGTATAGGACGTAGATAGCATATGGCACATACGATTACGCCATGGGGCAGCTATTCGAAGCCTCAGAACAGTCTCTCGGATCCTGTTTGAAAAACAGCGAAGAGTCAATATGGAACGTCTTCAGTTCACGTTCTCCCAACTCTTATCATGCACGTATAAATACCTCATCAGGGTTAATAATTATTATTAAATAAGAGCGAAACGAATTGCCGGACTAGAAAAAAAATAATTAAATTACATTCGAGAAAGCACTACCGATATCTGGACGCGATTCGGAGCTTCATTCGAAATAGGTGAAATGAATTTATCAATGACAACTTCGTATAGAAAAATATTTGTGGATGGGTCTGCACAGAAATACTGAATGGCTGCATATCTGCACGTCATTCACTCGGTCCATCGGTCGGTCCTGTTCCTCTGTGAAGAAAAAAGACAGTTAAAGAGAGCGAGATATAAAGAGGCATCGATAGATACGAGCTAGCTCAAGTACATACGTATCGGCCATTTTGCTGAGTGGCTATTAACGCGCGTGTGTGTTGTGTACGGTGTTGCGAACTTCCTTCTTCTGTGTCTAATCGAATCATTGACAAGAGGTTAAGCTTCTAGACAGCTTTCAGTTCTGTGAATCGTTAGCAGATCGGTCCTTCATCTTTACTGCAATCGACTGGACAATGTCCAGAGCCCCTTAGCACATATATGATTGATACTACAGTAGCCAACACATAATACATTACTACCGACCGACCATGTACGTATAGCAGTTTCCGATGTATCTCGTTTTCATACACACCGACAGACACTCACGCATATTTGGACGAGAGACTAAAAGGAGGCGGTAGCAATGTCGGGGAACAACGAACTGTTCGGGGGGTTTTTGGGGAAATAGTCCTTCAGACTTGCATTACTTCCTCCCCTCTCGACCGTTCCTTACAGACACTTAGACACTAGCCAGTGCCGTCTAATGTCTCGTCTATATGCTATATGCCATGGCCTTCAGCGTTCAGTGGGCTTCTCATTATAATTCCCTTGTTTTCTCCCGGTCCCACTCGTTTCTTATCCTGTGCGTTCCTCTGTTGCTGCGGCCGCCGCCATGGCCACGCTCAATGCATCTGTGACTCAAACTAAATGAGCCATCACTACTGGTGCTACTTGCAGGGTTAATGCGAGTCTCATGTTATGCTTTATGGCGACTTCATTGGGGAGTCATTCGGACCCCTGGGACGGCAGTTTCTGTGGTGTACAGATAGCTGAGGGGGCTTGCCGGTGGGTCAGGGGGACCACCATGACGGGAAAGTCAAACATAGAGGTACTGTGTGCTCTTGGCTCCTTTTTCATTCACTCTATATTGAAGTAGTTGTCGTCGCACACCGACAGACAACTCACGCAGACACGAACGTGGTCGCCGGCCTGCTTGCTGGCTGGCTGGCTGGCTGGCTGGCCGGCTGGCCGGTCTCTCGACCTCGCACATCCCATCACAATTTCCCCTTGCCCCTCTCCCCCCCAATTCCGCTGGTGGAACCGCTGCAGCCGAGTGAAGACAGCAGTAGCGGGAGTCATATGGAAGAAGCTAAGGCAGAAGGAAAGCCTGCGCCATTCGGGCATGATGGAGACAGACAGCACAGAGTTTCGGAGGCAGTGCACTAGTGAGAAAGGGATCGGAGGGGGGGGTCAAATTTTTACAAAGTAGAAGCCTGGGGGGTTAACTTTCACATTGCGGGCAGTGGGAGGCGCGACGAACAACGACCAAGAAGAAAAATCCGACGGAGAAGGATAAAGAAACGAATAAACGATGGTTCGAAACGCCAATAGCGGCGGCAAGGGAGAAGGCCTGATGAGAAGAACCTGGATTTGGTCCTCCGCGAGGCAGGTGTCTCTTTTCTTCTTTTCATACTCCTTTCATGGCGCTCCCGATATCGTACGGAAAAATAAAAGGAGGCGCGCTAATAAGGCGAGTCGCACCTATTTTAGCGCCTACTCGTCCCTTCGCCCCCTAACTTTGCATCTGCACTGCCAACTGTAAACGGATTCGATTCTGGTCAGCTGCCTCCCACAACTACCATCAGTTACAGTTCGTCTCAACAGGCCCCAGCAAGCCACAGCAATAACGTGAACGAACAGTGGCGGCGCAGTGGCCAGTGATGGCATGTTGGGGATACGGGTTGGTAACAACTGACGATGGTATACCACATCACCTCAGCAGTGCGGTGAACTATGCGGATGTGAAAGGCAAATGGGAGGCTCTCGCTCGCCCGAACGACGCTGAGGTGAATAGCCTGGACCCCCGGAGACACGAACATTGATGGATTGAAATGGTAGGCAAGGCAAGGCAAGAACAGTGCTGACCCGTTCGTCCAGGACCACTGCCGTCTCCGCCATAGCCATCGAGTTCGATCGCCAGCAACCTCATGAGCCAACGACTTTTCTTTGGCCTGTCTCTACATTTACGTCTTTTTCGATCGAGCAGTCGCCGGTTTCCTGACCATCCTTTTCCTTGTATTGCCTGCTAGATCGATGTTTAAGTAGGGTCTTTTATATATCTCGAATCTGAGACCGAACCTAACGCGAATACATAGGATATTTATGTTTCGCTAAGATCATAGAGCACAGCCCCGTGGTGCAGTTCACTAGTGTTAGTGGGTGAATAGCACCAGCAAATATTGGTGAAGTACCGAACGTTTCTGAGACATACATGAGCGTACATTTTGGCCAATTTAGAAATGCAACATTATAAGGTCAACTGTATCGCGAATCCCTTGTGCGATTTGCTGTTTTTCCACCATCTGCAGATGTTCCTAATATCGCCCAAATACGGAGCTGTCGCGTTCATGACCGTGACGTTTAAGGACCCCAAATGCCATCGGTGGCGGAGAGTGTAAGGGAAACAGCTGAATTGTTTCCAAAAACCGCTCGCTAAAATAGTCAATGACCGTAACAATATCAGCAATCGTTGGAAGTCAAATGAAACATATAAACAACACAAGTCAACAACGGAAAAGGGCTTAACGATTCGAAACGAGTCAACTGGAACAGCGCAACCAAAGGGCCCAGCGAGTACGGAAAGAACCGGTCAGTCAAGGGAGCCCCACAAATCCTCCACACCAACATGACCGCAAACTATCGCAAAGACCGTCCATTGATGGACCAAATAAACTATATATAAGAATAAAAAACCAAGGAATCTAAACAGACGATACAAAGTGCCATCTCAAACAGTACCATTTCGACTATAATGTGTAATAATACGACAAACGTTGAGTGGTGCCACAGATATGGGAACGCTACTGATTGTCTAAAATTTTCAGCTGGCTCTAATTGAAAGCGCTTCCTAAAGATTTTATTGGGTTCGGATGCTGTCCTACATCCCCACCCTTGTAAGTCATTTAACAAAGCCATCTTCCACGTAGCGTAGTGTCTGTCTTTTCGTGCTTTCCTTTGTTCGAAACCTAACGTCGACAACGAGAACAGCAATGGATCTAATGAAGTGAACGGCCACCTAATTTATTAACTAAGATATTCAGCGAGATACCTCACTCGTAGGTAAAGGTACGAGCAAAATTCGAGCGCTCTAGATATTTTTTTCTCGTTCAGTCATTATTTTAGAACATCAAGATCGCAAGCGAGATAGAGCATGAAACACAAATAATAGGGAAGTATTATAATGTGGCCGCCACCAGTGTTTCATAGCAGTATCACCTTTTCAAAAACGACCCTGCCCAGAACTATACAGCCCTAGCCAAATGCTAAAAAATGTAGCATATTTTTTCATGAAGAAAGAACGTCCGTTGAAACCACAGGCTGACAGCGGAATATATTGATTATAATATACTACATTTGCAGTGTCACGCCATAGATATATTATATGATCTACTATTTCATTAATCTGATGGCATAGTAGGCACCGGTCGCTTGTAAAGTCGGATCCGGCTAAATCGCCTGCTCGCCTGTTCGCACAAACTCATTCGAAGCGACGGTTCAAATCGGTCGTTCCATAAGTGAAGGGTATCGTCTTGTAACGTCGAAAAGTTGCTGAATTGAATCCAACTGTTCTTCAAGAAGGGAAGGTCGACCACGGCACCTCTGTCAGTTATAGCGACAACGACACGGTCCGCTAAGTCCAACCGCGACTATGCTAGTATTTTTCCGCAGCGGCGGCGGCGACGGCGGTAGCAACGGACCAGTAGCGCCAGCAAATTGCAGTTGCCAATGCTAATGCCGCCTCGGTTAGTACCGCTGTAAATTGAACGCCGCCGCCGCCGCCGCCGCCGCCGCCGCCGCCGCTACAGACCGCTAAATACTTGCTCATTACTAAATACATCGTAGAAACTGCATGCTAAGCGATGCGGCTATGTCGCAAAGCGCATACGCAGCTAGCACTAGCACGGCTACTAAATAGCAACTAGTACTGCCACCGCCGCCGTTACTACTACAAATTGTCTCCTAAAACAGGTAAGAAATCTGTATTTAGTCTTTGTTGCAAGGAAATGTACAGGCATGTTCGCAGCAATTCACTGCAAAGAAACAGCAGGCAAGCGACCTCACAGTCGGATGACGACGCTTCTTACAATAGCCGATATACAATGATGACGACTGTCGGCGTTCGATAGTTCATCGTATTATCGAAGCGCTGCCGCTTGAGCAGGCAGCGATTCACGATCCATATTGCATACGCTGCATTGAGTAGCGAACATAGCTACATAGAGCTTTTCCAACATATTACCTCTATGAATGTGTGTATGTATTGGACGTTGACAAAAGAGGAAACGACGACGACGCCGCAGCAAAGCGCAGACGGTGCGATCTTCAGCGCCTCCAGAGCGGAGATCATCTTGAGACGCTTCACTGAGCTAAGCTGCCACCGCTGCTGCAGCCACCGGCGGTGCTGCTGACAATTTTGCTGGAGATGGCGATGATTTGTAATGCTCTGCCAGATACCACTTTCATGTTCGTGTACAGTAGCATCGGTCCTCGTAGGGCATGGCTGGCGAACCAACTGGCCATTGCACAAAAAGAGGGGAAGAAGGAGATATGGTCGCTCAATCAGCCAACCAGTCAATCAGTCATCTGTAGATGAGTCTCTAATATAGATCTCTATCAGACTTCAACGAGCAGATTGACGAACTCGAAGCAGGCGCGAATGGCGGCGCGATTTATGCCTTCCTCCCATAGTTCATTCACTTACTTACATTGACAATAGCGATAGACACCGTGACGGCATACCGGTGTAATGTTGTCCCGGCAGCACCAGGATCTCATTGAGAACAACTATTTCCCAACGAGACTGACTATTCGTTTACCATAGGTTTTTGACGCAGTCCCAAAAACAAGCTTGTGCACTTTTCATCAGCTCACCGGCAACGTGCGTCGCAACTCCAGCGCGATACGGACGAAGCGCAGTCGCGATATTCTCTGTATTTTTAGGTCTGTCTTGTAGGATTGCAGTCCTGGAGCTTGTGGAACTCCAAGAGATCTGTAAGGCGGTATTATCATTTTAATGGCGATCTGTCTACATATCTGTATGTAGAGAAGTGCCGGCTAGAAGCTGATTGCGGTGGTTTTCGGGCATTGGCTGACAGAAGAAAATGGCAGAGGCAGGCCCCCGAGCCGGCTGGCTAACATGTCCTGGTCCAGCCTGATTCAGCTTGTTTAGGCCTGGGTAGACACAAAGTTTGATACTTGTTCTAGCTGCTAGGTGTAATAGATAGATAACGTAAGCGAGTTCGGTTTGAGGTAGCACTCTTGCTCTCGACTGTCGACAGCCGATGACACTTCTCGATGACAGATGCTGTCGATCTTTTTTTTTGTTAAACAGAGCAAAGCTCCAGCGAGTGGCCTATTATCTCCCCCTCGCCCTCCCCTCGCCCTCCCCTCCCCCGGCGCTCAAGCCCAGCGGCGCAGATAACATGAGATTTATACTATTTCTAGTAGCATAGTGTATACAATATTTAGGTCGTTAGAAAAGGACGCCAATGACTGATAAGCTAATGTTTGTATAGTGCCACTCTAGCGGCTATGTAGCCAGCCAGCCAGCCAGCCAGCAAGCAAAGCAGCTTCTTGAGTCTTACTATATCGGTACATTTTAAAGATTAGCGACTCAGCAGGCGAACGCAGCAGTGTCGCGGCATCTTTGCTCACGGTCTATCATTAATGCAATTGTGAGTACGATTTCACATACGCATTCCTGTATGTGTTGAGGTAAGCACTACGCTGTACCCGGACCCAATGGACCAAGCCCCACTCGAAGCAGTAACGGCACGGCCAGCAAATATGTACAACATAGTATATACTATTATATAGTAAGGCTGCGTTGTGTACTTATGTTACATACTTTCGATAATAAGGCAGTCCTGCGCGTCTTTTGCTAACGAACGCTACACCGGGACACTGTTTAGTATTGGATTAACGGTCATTGAGGTTTACACTGTTGCCTGTTGGTACTTTTACATACGTTGACAGTGCCGCTGGCGGCGGTGGCGCATCTGATGCATATGGATAGTTATAAATGTAACTGTAAGTGCTACGGTTAACTATGGTGAAAGACAACAATCCCAATGGCTAGCTATTGAGAGAGCCCTTTAAATATGTAACGCAATCCGCTACGAGTACTATTTCTACCAGTAACAATCGAGTACTCCACCGTTGTGTCTGTACCCTAGCGAATGATCATGGATATCGTCGTTCGTGCCTTCTGTTCATTTGCCTGCCTCCAATAGCTGGATATCTTGAAAATGGTGGGAAGCAGTTAGCGCCGGGGAATGCCCAGCGTAAATCGTTTATAGCGATATGTTTAATCTACGACGAGCGCTCCAGACTAACCTGCCTAGTACGCTAGCCATGATCAGGACATTTTCAATTCTATGGAGCTGCGCTGCTTGAGTTGTTGCTTCCCCCTTGTTTTCGCATTCCGAATGCGATATTTGTGCTTGCGAGCGATTGCGGATGGAGTCAAATAGTCAAGCAGAGGCACCAGTTAAATTTCTGCGTATATATGCCTGTGTCCGAATCGATCTATATCTTATAACAAATGCAATGAATATCTATAGTGTTACTAAGAAGAACATTCCGCGTGATAAGAAAACATGGCCGATTTCGCGATGCGACTGCCCTTGCTCGTGGTATCGCCTGTCGGCGGCGGCGGCGGCATCATCGTCGTCGTCGTTGCTGTTGTCGTCGACAGCAGCTGAAAGATATCTCCTACCCCCACATTCGCGTTACAGAATCGTTATGTGTACCCGCCATAACAGAAGTCGTGTATCAGTCGATATTTTCACAGACAGACGACTCGCTTGCTGTTACAACAACAGCAATAAGGACAACAACTGCCTCCGCCCACCACCGGCCATTTGTTCGTCGCGTGCAAACGGCCAAGGAACTTGAGAGGCTGGTCGGGTTCAATAGCGAAAGATGGCGGCTACTCCGACGAATAAACGTAATTACAGTGAAGATGTTCCACTGATGTGGCCTGCAGATCATACAAATAAGCTTAATTATTTCACTGGAAATGTTAGTATATCGGCAGTGCTACTTAATCATGTCGTTTATTTTACAGAGAAGTCGCTGCACGTCCTGCCTCAATGCGGAATGCTTTTCTCCCACCTGTAATCAATATTTGTGGAGTCAAAAGAATTAACTGGATAAATAATACTAGAATAACCAGTAAAAGCAACTGCGTACTTTAAACCAGTACATGAAATTGTTCCCCCCCCCCTCTCTCTCTATCTATCCATTTCTCTCTCCTCTCTCTCTCTCTCCCCCTACTCTAGGTATCTGTCGCCTACACAAGATCGAGAAAAGTTAAGCAAGCGCTTGCTTGTTGCCGCTGCCGCAGATGCTGTTAGTACATCTGAATGGAATTTTGCCTCACACTCTTTGTTTTTGGGTTCGACGCTCTTCGTGTGTTCAGTCGACGACGTCGGTTACCTTTTGTTGCGCCGTCCCCCTGTTTTGCATCTTTATCGTCTCATATTCTTTTTCAGTATTTCAACTCCCAACGGAAAAATAATACAATAGGATTGCTCCGAATCGACAAGGAACCCGTAGCGGGTAGTAGGGACAATCAGAGTACGTAGATAACGCCGCTACTCTAGCTGATACCGGCCTATCGTGACGCTTGAATGCTATGTTGTCTCTCGTTTCGTTCAACTGCTACTGCTGCAGCCTCGACCGCCGCGCGCTCGACGTCTGTCGATGGCCGAACTAGATAACGGCGCTCAACGGTAGTGACAGCGGCAGCCGGTGTTGCAGAAGTCGAACAACAGCATAAGCAGTAACATTAACAACAGGCTACCGGCTACAGGTAATACACGGAGAGTGTGACCGATGCAACAGAAGTTGCTGAAGTGACAACAGCAGCAGTGGAAACTACAGCGGTTCACCGAAAGCCGCTTCGTCCATGGTTTTCGCAGCCGTGTCCGACGGCGCAGTAACGACGCAAAAAAGCGGCACATTTCAAACATTTTCTCATTGTCGTCATCATCTCTCCTGGAATAAATCTGCATTGGAAAGATACGCACGTCAGCGCTGACGTGGACGTTGACGTAGATGTCGACGTCGACAGTAGGAACACCCGAGAAAAGATGGGGAGGAAAAGATGAAGATATCGACTACAGCCGGCAAGCAGTTTCATTCCGACGGCAAATATCTTCCAGTATGATTGTTACGTGAGAATGCCAAGTGTGACTTTGCGCGTCCTCATAGCAGTGTAGGTATTAGGCACAACGAAGTGCCTTTAAGGACCTGTAACTGCGCACTGTCGGTAGCACGTGTTCGTGCGCGTAGAGGAGCTCATAGCACGGTTCCTTAACAATACGTACATTCGTATTGTGATAGGAAATTGACCAGCTTGTGCTGGGTCGTTAACAGCGCTTGTGCAAAGCCTATTGTGTTTCACTGACTGAACGATCAACGACAGTGCACCGGCATCGCGATGGATCTGCCCGGTGGGGCAAAACCACTCACCTTTGAAAGAACGAACACCTACATTCTATGTATTTTAAGTACACACATACACTAAACAATACAACAGCGCTCAAGCAACAACGAAAACGGTGCATTTAATAGCTCTCTATTGACATTAATAATATATGTGTTATGAATATGGCACTGCTGATTAGCGAGCCGGCCGAGCATCCAGCCTGCGTTGGTATTCCTTATTTGTCAGTCGGTTTACCCAAGCAAACATTTCTTTTGTTTCTGCGATCACTCACGTTGATCCTGATGGAAACATCCAGCGCCGTCGTCGTGGTAACAGCTTGACTTCTCCGAGAATCGTCTGCGTAAGTTGCAAACCGGAAGGATATTAAATAAAACCTGGTTACCCTATGCAGCAAATGTACAACTAAGCGCGTTGCTAGCCAACGTCTTGTCGTAAGAGCAAGATCTGCGAATTCGGGACTCGGGGCTAGCAACTCGTGTCATCATTATGATAGCTGCGACGCCGCCGCCGCCAACAAATTTCTAGATTTTTTTTTAGAATCATTGTACTACCCATCATCATTATGAACGTGCCATTCTAATGACGCGAAACAGCAATCCAACATCTTGTAGCGTTTACCGGCCGTGTTTGTGATACTTATGAGCATGCGTTACTGACACCTTGGCTCCAGTGTGCCCGTACGCGCCTCTTTAGATAGACGCCGGTTATGGATAGCTACCGGTACTAGCACAGCCAACGTTGACTTGTGGCATCATTGTCACAAAAATGTCCACAAACGATGGCAATCGACCGACGAAGCAAGCAGTAACATTCGGCACGGCAATGAAGTGTCACGAGGTGCACTGGACGTTATCACAATGTTTACTTAGTTCTTCTTGGCTGCAAACTTGTATCGTCGCGAATGTGACTGGGGGCCGTGGAACGCGAACTGCAACTTTTTGCAAATTCGTTTCTACCAATGATCGATGGCAACAACAAAAGCAGCCACCGCAGTGGCATCAACCACTGACCAGCTCGGCGTTCTTCCCTCGTATCCTTCCTGCTGCACCATATCACGGCATATTACAGCTTCGCCCCAACGGGCCAACTGATTCTTATGCGGTTGTAGCAGCTGCGATAGAAACTGCTAGTTACTGCCACCGCTGCCGCTGTCAGTATTGATGGCGTAAAAATGAGTCGAAAAGCGGCGAACCACGAGCTCGATGATCATTGTCACCACCTCCAATCCAGCCGGTGAGTCGAGGCCACGGTCAAGCGGTTGTGGGAGCAAACCTGACGTCGAAGCGAAGCCTTGCATATGGTCACCACGAGAGGCAGTTGAGCTCGGTTCAAGAAGCGCGGGCCGCGGAAGACGGTGAATTGACTCTCGCTGTAGATATCTTGCAGCAGTGTCAATTGAACGGGAATGGCGGCGAAACTTGAAAAGCAAGGGGTGGATGCGTAGGAGTGAGTACTGGCAACGGAACAGACAACAAGCGTCGCATGAATGAAGCGCATTGATTTTTTCTACACTGACAGTGGCTGTGTCAATTCTCCTCTCGGTTACAGCTGAAGAAACATGGCACCGGTGACGTTCGTCTCTCTCTACTGCTTTTTTGCGCGTTATTCTATGGAAGAACAGCCGTAGCATCGACAATGACGACACGACTTCGTGAAACCCCTCAGTCAGTCGTCATTTGCTAACCCGTTCGCATTTCTGTCCAGTAGCTACGTCGCACCCTATGTGTTTTTAATAGACACGACAACAGTAAACAGCCCGCCGGCTATCGGCGAATCGCAGACGGCGACGAGACGAGCGACTGTCACTGGAACGGTAATGACGACCATGACGACAACGACAATAACAACAATTGAACAAAACTAGAACAACTTTTTTGTGCTATTTCTAGTTTTAGCACAGGTAATAATTCTCTAAAGGTCACTGCAACGTATCACTCGCTAACTTGCAGACAGTTCCCGCTGGACAGTGAAGCAGGCATAATGTTAACATTATTAATTAACTAGTTGTGCGAAATTATATATGTCTACCCTATAGCGAGGCTAAAATCGCCTTCGCATCAACACAAGCCTCGACTGCTGTAAAGTCCACATTAGCCGTCGTTACTATTTTGCTACCGAATTGGCATCGAGGTTCCTGCAGCGTGGAGTAGCGGCCGCTATCGGCCTAGCTGCCGCCGGCATCAATCGACTTCAACAGCTATACGTATCTGGCAAGCTGAACGTGACGACGATGTGACACAGTCTGATAGGCGTACGTGGCGACTGTTGGGGCTCCAACTCTGCACTTCTTTCCATTCTTTGCCCCAATCCGCTTGCGGCATCGAATATTGGATAGCACCTCGCAAATATTTAATATACCACAACGGCGCCGCGCCGCTAGCTGCACTGGCACTAGCCTCGCCTTCTCGTTCTTTAGCGCGCGCTCTTTGCCTTTCGCCGTCGTAAGCCGTTCCTCTGCTCCGTCTTTAATGCTGCTACTATTGCTGCAAGGAAGGGCAGCAGCAGAAACCTCGATGCTTGCCCCTCGTACACCCTTTGTTCACCGAAGCGCGATTCAGAAGCGTGCGACACTTTCACACACAACAAACTCTCCCGCAGGAGCTTGCTGAGGAACTGACACACTTGAAAGGGCCACTTCGCTATTTAATATCACCTTTATTAGCCAGCCATTATTAAGTTTCGCGCCTGAGATTTAATACGAGCGCAAGGGACACCGACAGCGATGAAGCTGCCGACGAGTCTATGAACGAACAAGCAATCGAGAGCGAGAAATGGACAAGTTGTTGGGTAAAGCGAACCAAACTGAATGAACGGCTGAGCTGATGACGGTGGCACAGAAACGATTCAATGGGCAAAATGCACCGCGTATGTACGCGTTGAATTTTTGTAATTAGTAGAAAATTAGAAGAGGAAACTGGATAGGAAAATAAGGACGAGTAGCAACACACGGACTGAAAACATGTGGCATCTTTCAACTACATGATTGTAGCTCGACTGTACGGAAAGAGGTTCGACTAAAAAAGACCTGCTATCTTTAAGCAGACAAGTATCTATCGAGGAGCGGTATTCACATATATAACAGTATAAAAATTGTAGGGAATATCGTTCCGACATCGCGAGCCCGTCGTCTTACGAACATGACGGATATTTGTGACAAGATGCACGAGGCGAATCGGCTGCTGAAGTGTGGGCCTCGTCATACTTTTTAAATCACAATAATCGACACAACAGCAGCCGCAGCGGTGACAAGAAAAACAACAACAACAACAACAGAAACCAGTATTACCACAGCCGTAACCCAGCACTGGTCTAGCAGACGTGCATTACAACTTTTTCTACAACTATTGCTACAGCAGCGCTCTGAAGGCTACAGCCACCACTGCCACAAAGTCGCGATAGTCAAAACTGAAGATCACGGCTCCGATGGGAGCAGCGGCGGCGACGGCGGCAAAATATTGGCGAAATCGACGGGGACGAGCACATCGTCGTCGAATTCAAAACTCCTGCCAAAAACGAGCGTCATCAGCGACAAACGGACGGTACGTCGGTCACCGGCGCAGAGCGAATCGTCAATATCGGTAGAAACGACGTAGAAGAGACAAGAAAAAGGAGGTGATGGCGGCCGCAGGCGGGCGGGTTCGGTCTGGCTCCGGCCAACGACAGCAGGAAGCCTGCTGAGACATTTTTGAAGAGTTGGAAAAAACGGCGGCAACGCGTGTAGTCATCTACGCCGGCCTCCGCCAGTCCGAAGCCGTCGTCAACAACAACAACAACAACAACAAAGACGTATTTCCACTTCATTGCGGCACTGCATGAAAGTATTGCTGCCACTCTCACGGCCTGCTTGCTCCGAACTGAAAGTTAACTGCCGAACGGAAAGTACAACAACAACTGGCAGCAGTAGCGTCGGGAGAGAACGTCAGTCTACTCATCAGGCCAAAAGCTGTATGTAACATTTCGTCTATGACTGATATTATTGTTACAAGTTAAGTCGCTTCTACCACTACTGGATAGCCGCTAGCAGCATGAGTGAATGCTACCATCACCGTCTCTGTTACGCTAACTACTACTACGACCAACACGAGTCTATATATTCTATTAAAGTTACCGCTACAAGTAGTTTCTCGCGTGTTTCTCACAAGAGCTAGGAATTTCAGCCGAACGCCGCAGATGTACCCCGTCCGTACAGATGAATGTCGATGTGTGAGGCTCTGACTAGCCATTGGATTGATTCGAAACGGCTTCAACATTTTACCTCACCGCTGACATCAGTATCGGAGCTCTATACGATGGAACGATACGGGCGACAACAAAAACAACCACAACAGGAACAGGAACAAGCTGACAAAAAAGCGACGGCGCGAGAGCAATTTTGCGATAGCCTACCATTTCCGGATGGACGACGTAAACGTCGGTGATTACGAGCGGAGCGGAGCGGAGCGACGCTGGGACTGCAGTGGCACCCCCGAACCGCCAAACGGCAACCACGTCACTTCTACGCCAGTTCTGACACTGCTAGTCCCGGCAGAGAGCGGATCGATCGATCCTTCTGTCCACTTCAACGTCCGTCGTTCATACTCGCCAGCAGCAGCGCTTCCTACTAGCTCTATGCTGCTACATACATTCGACGATGGCAAAGGCGACGATGTGGTCGAGGTCCTCGTCATGGCCGTCGTCGACTTCTACGAGACGCTTCTCCGTCTGTTACGGAGCTGTGTTGCTGCCGTCGCCGCCGCTGTAGCCGAAATTCTGTAGCAGCTACGGGCGACGAACGACATTCGAAGTGAGAGCGACAAGATGCAACGGTGAGGCCATAGACGGTGGAGGGTAACAGTGGTATGATGACTGCTAATGTCGAACTCCGATTATAGGCATAAGCAGAAACAGCAGCGTCATTATTATCATGGACATATGTACCTAATTTTAATACAAGATGTGTTACTCTGTAGAAATGCCCGTACAAACAACTCTCACCGTAGGCATACCCAGTGAATGATGATTCCAACGCTGACGGCAGGAGCAACTTCGGCAGCAGTGGTAGCAGCCATAGCAGCACATCATCGTTGTTTGTAATAATGATAATGCCAGCATCACATCGGCGGGAGCGTTGACTGGCAGGCCTTTGTCATCGTCACTGCAGCTTCTGCTTTTGTTGCCGGTAGCTCACTGAGTGTTCGCGCGCGCGCGCTCGCTCGCTCGCGCGCGCGCGCGTGTGTGTGTGTGTGTGTGTGTGTGTGTGTGTGTGTGTGTGGCCAGTCAATTGAAAACGACACGGGAACAGCTACAAACGATTGTGTGACTAGCGGCACGTCGCCGAACCGACTGCGGTCACTGTTAACCGAGGGCATCGTCGGCGACTGCCACCGCCTTCGGGACGCCAACAGTCGCGGACTGCACAAGCAATTCGGGCTAATCGAACAAATGGGAAGATGCCAGCCAGCGCGGCAGAGAGCATCGGTAACAACAACACTTAAATCTAATTGGAGACGAATTACACAAAATTACGTCGGCCATTTACTGCGGTTAACACTCGATTTCGGCTTTGACGGCTGCTCGATGCAACACTCGCGCCTCCTGGTGCCTTCACGATAATCATAGTTTACGTGTGTCTGTGTATATATATGCGATAGGTAACGTGCGTTGTCGTCAGCGCTTATGAGTATTGATGTGTGAAACTAATGAAACAAAGTAGCCATAGTACGAGCGGCAATGGCACAATTGCTAACGTCGCTTGTACGAACTATCTGTCAACTGTGTGTTAATTGAAATGCTGGACGCTTTCTTCAAATACGTAGAAATAAAGACGTCAACACTACGACACATGAAATAGTGCAATGAAACATCGTATTCGTCTCCTCCGTCCTGTTTGACCATCGTTCAACTCTGTTCCCGTACACTTCACCCTCATTTTATGGCCACATCCCGCCTCTCGGGTAGTTGTTGCAAATGACAGCAAAAGAACAAAACCTAATCTAATAAAGATACAAAGAAATCACAGACGGTATATCAAAGTTAAAGAAACCACAAAACGAAATAAGGAACATACGTGACAAATCGTCGGGTAACGGGAATCCCTCCACATTTGTCTTCTGTCACCAACAAAATACTACTGTTTCAGATGGGCGACGTCGGTCGGCGGCCAATATTTACTCAGATGTCGAAGAATGACAGTGGGAAGCGCAGTGTGGAGGTGACGGCGGCATCGGCGCCACTAAATACTATAGTTTTTCACTGCTTTTTACATAGATCTTGTGATGCCGGCTCGCATCCATGCCGCCTGCGTCCTCTGTTCGTGTGGTACCTTAATTTTCTAGTCCCCAACCACTGTTGCTGCCCCCCTGTTCCACTTACGATTAGGACCGACAGACACGCATATATATCCCCCAGGATATACCCAGGATAGAGCAGTAGCATGCTTCAGTCGTACAACCGACAGAGTATCGAACAGTAGTGCCTACATCGTACTGCAAACAAATAGATAGTGCGATCCCGCGTGCACCCTCGTCTCTCGTTCTCTCGCTGATAGGCAAGGACAGGCGCAGATAATTTGCGAACTGGAAACCATTTCGAGTAAGTGGACGGAATATTTTGAGCTCGCTCAATAAATTGATCAGCGCCTTTGGCTATCGAGTTCCGGCGACTACGGCGCTGACGAGATAGATTATCGGCCGATGCATGAACGGAGTTAGAGCGCGCTTCGATACAAATTGTTTGTGTTCACGTCTATCTGCGCGTATTTCGGTCTGTCTGGGCACAGTGGCCCGGCCATTCCGAGGAAGGAGAACTGCAAAGGCCGCACGACGGTGTCATACATAGGCTAGGTCATAGGCTGAACAGTGCTTCAAAAGAAAGCGCGCTGCTAAGTATTGTCGAAATAAACAAGAACAGTAAGGAAGGCGTTTTGACGACAAAGCTGTTATTGTGGTGCCGCATGTGGCTAGGGAAGGGGGGCAGTGATGGCTGTCGCTGCTGTTAACATATTTGCCGATCATTTGTGAGTCTATTGAATTGTGTATGGATGCTGCCATTATAAGTTCACGGTGATGCTTTGGCGGATCCAGTGGTCCTGCCAGTGGCAGCTGTGCAGCCGCGGCCACGACGTTTGACAGTAGTTAATGCGCAGCCGCAGAGACAACAAAAGTGCTGTGACGTTTGTTTCTACGCCTGTGTGGCCATGTATCTGTCTGTTCCTGCGACGATCGTGATCTAGCCGAGCTCGGCTAGTTGCTTATACTACAAAAGTAGCTGCGGTAGTGGTAGTAGTAATAATAGTTTGCTTTAGATTCAGCAATAGCGCGGCTCTATTGGTGCTGGTAATAACGGCAGTAACAGCAGCAAAGCGGGCAAGTGCGACCGTTGCTGCTGCTGCTGCTGCTTCCGCTGTCCCTGAAGCCGTCTCTCGCTCGACGACGGCTGCGGTAATAAAGTTATCGCTTCGAGTTATGCGCTTCGATTGAAACTTATCGTCGTAATCGTTGTGGCATATTTTACAACCCGACATCGTCGCTGCTCCGATGATAATGGAGCCGAGTCACGGGAGTCGCTAGCAGCAATAGCCGCTTCGACTCATCGTTATTTCCAAGCTTGCGAGTGGACGAGCGGTCAAGCGACCAGCCGATCAGGCAGTAGTAGACGACGAAGACGCCGCCGCCGCAGCCATTGAGCAACACGAGAGAATAAAGGAAAGTTAGAGAAATCGAGTGTAGCCAAAGACCCGGAGGCACGACAAACACGAAAAAGAACACAAGCCATAGAACTGAATAGAAAAAAAACAAACAAATAACGCTAGCAGCTACTTTACCTACTACTTCACAGTCATAGAGGGACGCAGAGATAAATATCGATATAAACACACAGACTCATGGAAGCACGTGTGTGCGCATATCAATATGTAGTAGAAGACCCACGGGATACAGAAAGGCCCATGGAAATCGAATTGTAAAGGGACAATAACAGAAGACATTAGTTTATTGGCCGATGCCCAACAGGTGATGTCTGAAACACCGCTAGTAGAGAATGCACTTACCAAATCTACCTGTAAAAGAAATCGATGAAAAATAAATCTCTACAAGCAATTCAAAATGAAAATGGGTCTATTTCGTAGAAAAGCAATCTGACTATTGAAGACAGAAGAGAGAGTTGATTGGGAAGTCCGGCCAAGCTTACAACGGCATACTGGACTTTTGTATCGGACTCTATGCTTCTGTACAACAAATTAAAGAAGCTAAAAAAGTCGACAGATAGAGATAAAAAAAATCTTGATGAATATGGCATGACATTTGGCGCAGTCCGTGCTGGCGTTGACGCTATCTGACAAACTTAAACAAAAAAAAAGCATGCCCAGTTCGTCAATTATATGGCAACCGTCCTAACCCGATTCCGTTATCGTGCTTGGAACTCGCAACCAGCTGTGCGGCACAACGGTATGAACATATTCTTGAAAAACGTCCCATGCGTAGCGAAGCTTGAAGGGCTAGTAATGCGCAGACTTGACCCGATCAAATAGAGTTTATAAAACTTCTATGCACAAAGAAATCAAACATATTTTTCCGCTGTCTTTATGCCGCGTATGATGTACTAATTAAGTTCAAAAAACCAAGGTGCTTGCAACTCTCGCATTAGTAGTATACGACCACTTTACATTGTTATTATCTATACAGATTTAAATGGAAGTTCACACTACACAAGCGTTTCAGCCTATACTTCTGATACTGTTGTTATCTAGGTAGGGACGCCAACAAAGAAATGATTCCAACCTATTCTATCCATTGCACTCACTGCCATTGAAAAAGCTAGCTTTGCGCGGATACCGCTAATGCTAATAGCTATTAGCAACTTGGCGCAACAAGCTTCAGGCCGAATCCAGTGACGTTTGCCTGTTGTTGTTGTTGCCATGCTTCTGATGCTACGACCGCCGCCATTACCCTGGTCCTGCCACCGTCCATTAAAACGGACCCTCTCCACTCTTTTCTCACAATCTCGTGCGTGAGTGCCATCAGTGCCACCCTCGCACAAGCCAAGTTCTCCTCTTACACAAATTGTGTCATCGCAGAATCGGCAGTGCCGGCGTAAAAGACAGACAATAATCCAATGAGTAATACTGCATGCTGGCTTCAACCAACTTCACAATTGCAATTCTGGTGTTCAGCCCAGTCTGACCCCAGCTCTTCAATTTGCTTTAGTAGTAATGCAGATATATATATATATATATATGAGTGTATTACGCATTCATACAGACGCCCGTGGTGACCCGCACGCCTATAATGCAATTCACCGCCGAAAGTATAAACGACACAGTGCACTACACGGCGAGTTCACCCCTTTCTTGGCTGATTCTCCTTTGCCTCCTTATCTTCGTGCTCCTACGACTACCGCTATTACTCGTTCCTCTACAATATTCTTTCTTCATTTTGTCGCTATTCCTTCCACCTGCAGCAACACTTCCTGCCGCTACCCACTCAAGCTTACCTCTATCCTCTTAATGTTCTCCGTCTCGAAGAAAGAACCCTTCGACGTATCCACTACGACTATGCACTATCGACTCGTACCTTCTGTGTCTACTAACTGTGTGCGACCGTCCTACCTGACCCTTGTCTCCCTTTCTCTCTCTCTCCCTCTCTCTCCCCTATCTGTCGTCTGTCTGTCTGTCTGTCTGTATGTATGTATGTATGTATGTATGTATGTATGTATGTATGTATGTATGCAAATATGTCCTCGGTCTGACATCAATGCCAGCCTGGCTTCGACATTACCGCCGCACCTGCCTCAATTCAATCCCGACACCCCCCGATTTCTCTAGCAAGTCGGTCTTTTATTTATCCCCTCAGTTTCCCACCAGTGGCGGTGCTAGCAGCAGCACCCGAACAGCGGCAATCGCTGCTATTGCCGCCTGACGCCTGCAGTGATACATAGTGAGGTAGTGAATGAGCGAACGCGATGACGGTGAGACGTAGAGAGCAAAACAAAAGAGCCATATGTACATGGCTCAACCTAAGACGAGTGCACGGCGGATAGTGAAGAAAAGCCTGATGGGGGTAGATTGGAACAAGTCACCCCTGATGGACATTGCCGCTACGCTGTCCACGCCAGTGGCACCGTTCAGGACGAAACATGGCTAGTCGGTGAGTGACTGCAGACGACAAAAGACAAAGACTACTGTGGAAAGAAATAATATTTACTGACACTTGCGACCACTAGTATAGCTGTAACCGAATGAGCATTCGTAAGCTGTGACAACCATGAGGACAACAACACTTTGAAGGTAACGCTGCCGCCCCCATCGAACGAGCGTATTAGCCCAACCACCACTAGCCAAAAGTAATAGTATTCGCGCTCGTTGAGCAGAACTGCTGTTATTGCAATAACGGCCGGCCGTCGCGGCTAGACCCTGGGGGACTGAAGAACTGCTACTGTATGTCCGACGACGACCAGCAAATGCTGTCGCTTCGTCGTACGCGACTTACATGGCGACGGTTCTCTACTATATGACTATGGCTAGAAGATGCTGCGCGTACGACGACGGATGGTTAGGGATGGGGAGTCTCCTGGGTGGCCATCGGTGGTCCACTGTACCAAGCAGCGTGTCTCCTCCTTTACCCCTAGAACTTAAGTCTTCCTTCCATCAAGGATTCGATATCCAATCCCGGTGGAATGGTCCCCTACCTGCTCTACCCTTATGTCGAAATTGTACCAGGGAAAGGAATGGGGCAGAGCCACCTATCGAGTCCCTGGAGGATAGCTTAGGATCGACGGGGATGGCCCGGTGAAGCGAATGGGGTGTCAGGTCTCCATCAAATCCCGGCGAAGCGAACGACTAGACCAAGCGGTTCGAGCAATCCTGCTGTTGCGGCCTCTGCTTGCCTTGCTACCAAACATGCTAAGGAGTCAATTAATCAGCGAAAAATGAAAGTTTCAAGCAAGTCGAATTGACTGGGGCTCCGGCGCTCGCGCGGCACACTCACTCCGGCTTCCGACTCGCACCCTCAAGTGTACCCCACTGCTTTTCGCTTTGTCGCCTTGTGGAGCCCCTCATTGTCTTGGAGGTAGTGGCGACTATGGGTACAAAGGAGAAACAGAGGCAGCTTATTGAGGAAAACGGCTATAGAAGCGCGTTCGTGTATGTATACATGTAATTGTGTGTGTCCGTTGCGCTGAAACAGATGAGTGCATCAACTGAGTTTGTATTTATTATTAATTTAATGACTTGGAGAATGGAGTACGTGCTATGTTTGTGACGGGTTTCGGTGACATGATCTAGCGATGATTTCGGTGACGTGATGTTTTTATTGTCCACAGGAAAAGCCGACAGTTTCATCACCGAGATAGGCTAGTACTCAGATGCAATAAAAAAAAAAATCACATTTCAATAGTTTCAATAGCCTCGGATATACACGAAAAAGATTATGTATAGCCTATCCGTGGCTAGTAATCTCTAAAATACTGAGGTTGATGGCACCGAGTTACGACAGCAGCCGCAACCTCCATCTTGGGGAATCAAGAGTTCGCCAGTTAATTTAATATTCTATCTAGTTTTAACTAAGTTGCTAGGGTACAGCTGATTTCAATGAGCGTACTGTAAATATTATTGTCAGCAGCTCGTCAGCCAGGATAGTGGTCGTGTATGGACGAACTTACGCCCTCACATCAGATCTACACATACCCCCAACAACGTCCAGTTTATATGTACGTATATCGTATATTGTGTTTCATTGTATCACGTCGCGCCGGATTTGCGGTCGCAGCAAAGAGGCCGCCCCACATTTTCTATCGACAATCTCCGTTTCTTCTACCCGCCCCTTTGTTCGCCATTTTCTCTCGGGCGCGCATCCTCGTCGCAGAGCAGTGATGAGGCTTGACATTACTCCTCATATCACATGGCCCGTCGAACCGCTGCGCAATCAAATGATAAAAGAATCATGATGGCGATAATAATATTACTAGCACAAGAGAATTATAATGTGGGCAACAAAAAGTGGTAACATGGGGTGGGGTCAGCTTTCAGTAGTGGGTTGCATAAATCGAAAAAAAAGCAGCCTTCGAACAATTTCCGGATCAGCCGATTCAACTAGCCTTAGTTCAGCAACAGCATCTACGCGATTACGTTCAATGGCTCGCCACGAATAGGTATACGCGTATCTTTAGTGCACTGTACGTACGTACTATAAATAGCGGGTTTATTTCGAGAGCATGCACTATATACCTTTCCATAACTGGGGCAATATATGGGCCATGTAAAATCGTTAGCCCATTAACCTGCTGTGTAGAGCTTCTTGTTTCCAGCCAGGTACATAATTAACCGCAACAGATTGGTAATTATTGAATATTCATCATACGTATATTCTTCATTCTGTTTTGATGTGAATAGGGGGCATTTCCTAGAAACAGCAATCATTCGATTTTTGCTATTCAGCTATTTTACTTGTCTGCTAATATGTGTAACATTATATACCATATAGCTGCCGTACGCCCACGGTAGCCCGTCACACGACCAAAGGATCATATTGTCTCTTATCGATATCATTTGGCCTAGTTAAGCACTGTTCGATCAGCAGATCGAGGAGATGCGTTACAGCATTAAGGTAGCCAACCTTCTGGGCTTGTTTATAGCTCATCCTCTTCAGGCATATTATATTATACAAACACAGTAAAACAAAATGTCCGTATATAATTTAATATCGGTCATTTATAAATGTTGCGCTAAATCGTCTGGAATAGGTGGACCATTATTTGCGAGCGAGACGAAGCCCTATTCTTCTATCAAAGAAAACATTTAGCTTCAAGGGAACAGCAACACTTTGATCAAGGGAAGGATCACTTCGAAGGATTTGACAGACGCGCTTATGAATTCCTTCATTGCATTAGTTACTATTGCGTTGCAGTCGAAGCGACGCATGAAATCTGTATATACGCTTAGTTTTACCCCATTTTCTTCGTTCCTCTTGGTGCGTTACTGCTGAGTCACAGCACTCAGTGATTCAATAGGTGGACCTTCCAAAGCAGCTGCTTCTAGCGCCCTTTCTGCTGTATCTGGAGATTATCACTGTTCCAACGGTGGTCCATTAGCGGCGCTGAGCTCGCATGTTCGTACACAGCCCCACAAACATACACGCACGAGACCAAACCCTTATCGACCATTTCAGCCATGGCAAGCGTCCACGCGCCGGCAGTGGTACAAAGCTAACGCAACAAAAATGACATTTTCCACTCGACAGGAGCCGACAGGGAGCGTCCGCTGCTAAAGTCAAAACGGTCAGAGTGTGGTGAACATAGCAATAAATGGCACAGCAGATAGGACAGCAGTTTTCTATAATTTTGCCACCTCTCTCGCCGTAACCTCAATCACCACAAGCCTAGTAAAGGCCAAGAACAACACCCTCTTATTTATCTACCGTCCGCCGGATCTGTTGACTCGACCACAATGGTCCCTGTTAGTCAACCCAACGAGTCGGTTTATTTTACCTAAGTGAGGAACAGAGACACTAAAGTCTTCATTGCCGCCACTAATGCTGGCACAAATGTTGATGCCAGTGTATACAGCCATAAAGCCAGTCTGTCCGATCAATTCGACGGTAGGGTAAGGGTCTATGAAAAAATTCTGTACGTTGAACGTCTGATAAAGACTGAGATATTCCTGGTAGACTTGTGGAGGCTTGGCAAGGCACGCAATAAGCTCGTCAATGTCTCGTCAGATCCCGCAAGAAAGACATGGAACGAAGCTGACCGAATAAGGGCACGTTTTTCGGCTGTCGGATAGTCGATGGCGCAACAGTCAGACAGATGCTAAACTGTATTATAAGACAGGAAGGAAACAGGAGTTGATGCTTACTTCTTCCACCCTGTCGATACTAGAGTAAATTCGTGTCATATAAAGGCTTAGGTTTTTCTTTTTTATAATACAACGGATCGGGAAATAAGGTGAAAACCAAGCGAGTGAATAAACTAAAGAACTATCTTTGGCAGCAATTGCGAAAGGTACCAATGGCGCAGAGCGTTCCCATCAATAAATCTTTGTCATGCCAAACACAGAAAGAGCAATATTTGCCCCTCTTGAAAAGAAAATCTCACTTTTTTTGCACGAGAAAAATCTGTTTCAGTTACACTTCTAACATCAGTATTAATCAATATATGCAGTCACTTCCCTGTGAGTTCGTCTCTAGCTGAAATTTATTGTATTTGATGAGTCCAAAGACTGCTAGGTAACGACGTAACAGCAGTTTATAACATGAACCGTTAACGACGGCGGCGGCACCAGTCATTTTGAATGGCCGGCATAACAAAGCTCGTCTGAGCTTTTAATCTACTATTGCTGGTTTTTGTAGGTTCCATGATAGCTGACATAGAGCAACAGGTAGCTTGTTTAGCTCGCTATCTATGCTATTACTTTGGAAGATCTTCGCTACTGGCGTCACCTATATTTTTTTTAGTGTAGAAAAGATGTTTCTTAGACATACCGCTCTCACCGCAATCTCTCTATGCGAAGCTGGGCAATCGCTCTCGCAGATATCGCAAAAACAATTTTTGAGCAACGATAAGCACCCATATGCCGAACTCGTATGCCGAAGTCTCATTGTTCAAGAGTATAGAATAAATCAGCTTACAAACTGACACAATTTTCACAAGTCAACACAACTCAATTCGAGAGCGAGAGGGAGAGAGAGAGGGGGGAAACGGGGAGAGAAACACATTTCGAGTTCGGATTGGCCGACCGCGGTAGTTTTAGCATGTGAAGTCTTGTGTGATGAGCCCTAGTTAGCTTTTATGGATGGTTTATATAATACCGGCACTTGTAGGCGCTGCTTTATTTGTCTGCCTAAGACCCGATGATGGTCTCTCTGACGCCTCCACTCGTCTTGCGGCAGGTATGGCTTAACAAATGGCTCTAGATAGGACCCAGTGCCCATTCATCGTTAGTTTGTAGCCCTTCTACATAAAATCGTGAGGTTGGTGCTGACGTACAGCAGTCAGTATGCGATGCGATACTTTCGCTAGATCTAGATAAATGAGTTTCTATTATGAGTGTTCGTAGACAATTAAGTTAGCCTTGTAATAGGTACGTACGAATATGTGCAGCGGGCCCTGGCGGTATTGGCGCATGTATACACCCTCGACACAGTCGGTCAATATATAAATCTTGTCCTATTAGTCCCGTTGATCTAAATCATATGCGTTATACATTTTACGGGGAGTGAGCGACAGCCCATGATTCATCGTTAGACGATTCACCGATCGAGTTCATACGATTCTCACAGATTTTGTTGCCGGAAGCGAAACGGGCTCGTACGCTGCGACCACACAATGTACATCACTAGATATACATATTGAAGTATGCGTATTGCAGTAACAACCTGATTTCATATATAGAAACGTTCATGTGTCTCGTATCGATAGCGACGGACGGCTTCGAACAGAGCCAAACTGAATTCTGAATACGCATGCCAATGCCGTACACTGAAGTACCGGCCGTCATAGCACATATACATTGTGCGCACATAAAATGTACAGAATAGATTCGTACATTTTGCGATATGAAACGAATAAACGAGCCGTAGCTGTAAAGGATCCAGTTGACACAAATGCCGAATCGATTAATTGGTAACGGTGAGCGGGCGATATCAACCTTAACTAGAAGCATCAGATTGCAGCGTGTGCGCCTATTTCCACCTTCTCAGGCTCTCACTATTATAGTTAATGCATCAGAGCCTTTGAGTTTAGAATACGTTTTGTTCGCAACACAGTGAAGTCGAAAAAAGCAACGTGTGCACCTTTAGTACAGCCCTCCACGAATACAAAGGGGTTGCCGCCATCAACAACAACAACAACAACAACAAAACCGCCATAGTCGAGCCATCACAGAACCACGCTTGGCTACGGAACGACAGAAGTCGACGGCTACTGCTGCCGCTGTGGTTGGTGATGTTGCTATTGCAAGCGGCAGCCATGAACCGTCAGAGCAGGCGACTGCTACACGAGCTAGATCCATCGCACCGGCGAATTTACAGGGAACGGATGCTGTTTGTAGGCGCACCGTTCGCGTCGGGGATGTTGTCGTGCTGCGGTTCGTTTTGGCAGCTGTTGACGCTGTCTGCCACTCCGGCGTCTGCCCGTCGTGTTCGAAACGGCAACACGCGCATCAGCGCCGAACAACGACGAGGAACAAGAACGCACTGACCAGGGAACGCGACGGCCAATCGATTAACGAACTCACAACTGGCAGCACAACGCCAGGTGGGTATGAGATCAGCAGGCCAAATGTCCTCGTACTCCATCGTTGAGGTGTGTCGTCAATGGGAAACGTATAGCCGAACGCGGTTGAACGAGTCGTACTAGATACGTATCTTGAATTAGTATTGTTGTGTTGACGTCGCGCTGTAGCGTCGCCGTTGACGATGCGAACGTTAATTGATCACTGCTAGCTCACTGATCGCCGGGAACGTCATAAGTTTGCGACGAGGGAAGAAAAGGTTCGACGACAACGGCAGCAATGGCGATGATGAGATTACTGCTTGATTTTGTTCATTCGTTGAGGTTAGCTAGCTCCTTCATTCGCCAGTTTTCGTCAGTCTAGCAACTATGTACACTCACCTTTTTCGAGAAGACCGGCAGACCCGTTACTTTCGGGTTGCTGCTCAAGCAGCGCAAGAGGGTCGAGGTGCTTCGGCAGCCTCTGCTTCCTCCTTGTGGACATCTCAAACAATCCAGGTCCCCTGTTTCAGCTGAGGGACAGCCACTGTCCTCGTACACACGCACACACACACACACACACCCCGACAGACCGAACAATGCCGGGCCGCGGAAAGCCACTGGGGGCCGAGCACACGCTCAGAACGTGAGCATGTGCAAGCTCGCCACGATCACCAATATCGGCATAATCACAGTCATATTTGATTACTAATTCTTACTACTTAGATATTTGTTGTCGTTCTCTTCTAAGAGGCTTGCTTCTGCTTCGACTTTTTCGTTGGCTGATTGCTTACTTCGTTGATCTATTCACGCACACATGACACTCACGTACAAATGCACGTGTAGACAAAGCACAGAACACGCACAATAGTGTGATTGAGATTTACATTGAAATGATTGCTAGAAAGAGACACACTCACACCCACCGTGATGAATGACTAAATACACAGGCGAATTTTTGGGAGCCACCACTGCTACTAATATATATATATATATATACACAACACGTAAAAAGGGAAGTGTGTACTCGAAGAAAACAATTTTATTTTGAAACTGTTGATCTTTTGACTGACGTTCGTTTTTCTACTGTTGATCGAGTCACCGATAATATCTTCCTTCGTGCTCCTTCTAATCAAATTCGTTGCTGATTTTTCTTCTCACTCCAACTATTTTTCTTCTATTAACTTCTCCAACTATTTTTTCCTACCGCTCAACTGAATGGAAACCCAAATCGCAACTCACACAAACCGCTCGTTACTGGTGCTGTTGTTGTTGATGATAATAGTAACAGCCGTACGCCGGACGATAACAATACTGTAGTAACTGAACAGTGATCTCGTTACAATCCAAGGCGGTGCGATGTTTCCGCGCTGTTACCTTTCTCACCACCGAACAACAAACGGAACGCCACTCAATCGAACGAAGGCAAGCCTTCTTTTGCAAAGGACTTCTGATCGAAGGGACACAGCAAACTCCAACCTTTTGTTGTGAATTTATCACGTTAGACACATACGTAGGCAGTTTCTCTAAAATTGGTTGCAATCGGAAAGCACCAGATCCGTTGTCGGTTCACTCACCGCCGCTGATCTTCGTTTGGTGTTGTTGATGTTAGTTATCTTCCAGTAGTTGCCTTCTCCTGTTTTTTCCTTTTTCAGCAATGGCTCTTTTTTCTAGCATGCTTTAACTGTTGCTGTTTTCGCAGATTTTCGGCCGGGGCGGTAATAAAGCCCGCACGCTATGTCTTCTGTACTCTATTTGATGCGTGAATGTATGACTGGCTGGCTGACTGGCTAACCGATTGGGGGCAACAGTGAGCCGTTGTAGTAAATGGCAGATAACAATGGCAGAGCAATAACGATGGCTGATCTGCTGCTATCCTATTGTGCTCTAGTATGTCGTAGTCAGTCGAGCAATAAGCCAACACCCTCCGAGTGCGCGCGCTCCGACTCCTTCTCCGATCGTCTCTGAGCTCTTAGTCCGTCCCGGCCGCGGGCTCAGCCCTCAGAGCGACAGCCACATCTCATGTCACTTGCCAACAATAGCTCGAGACCGATTGCTAGAAAACTGTCGCCCATCCGAGCCGCTAGGGGGCGCTAGCCCGTCAACCGCGGCGCCATTTTGCGGCGCCCTTTCCCATCAGGCGGGCCAATCAGAGCGCGCAGCGGGCGGCCGACAGCGGGTCTGCATTCGTCGAAATATGAGAGTTATGATTGGTGTATGATACATATTTCGAGGGGGCGGAGCGATCGCATGCACCGCCTCCGTCAGCATCGCGACACTACAGAGAAGCCGACGATACTACTGGAACGCGCGCGGGATACGTCATGGGACGGGATAGCGAGAGGGGACAAGTGCGGCGCGGCAACGTCTCCAGCGACAAAGACGACAGCGGCGACAAGACCGCCATCGCCCGTCATAGCCATCATCACCAGCGCGGTGCTGATGCTAGTCGTCGCTGCGTGTGAACCATTGCCGTCGTAGTCACACAAAGGGGGTGGGGGGAGACAGTCAGTGCGATGAGATGTAAGCAGCCAGTCATCGTACTACGGTACCAGCGTTAGTGGTACCGCCGCTGCCGCTGCCGCCGCCGCTGCTGCTGCTGCTGCTGCTGCCTCGCGAGTTAAGTCGCCCACGGCATGGGCAGAGACGGCGATGACGACGACGACGACATGAGGGAGGGAGAGTGGAAATGTGAGAAAGAGAGAGGGAGAGAGGATGGCGCGGTAGTTTTGAGGGATAAGTTTTACAATGCGCGCAGGGAAGGTGGTCATTTGCGCGACGAAGGTGAACTCTTACAGAGTCACGGGACACTGTTCGAAATCAAAGGAAAATGAAAAAAAGCAAACCGAGCAGCAGCTGGAGCAGTAGTAGTAGCAAGAAAACCAAGCAGCGAGGTCGAGCTATAGACAGCTACCGGCTATATAGCAAACACTAAGCATCTAAGGGAAAAATACACAAGCATTTTATCATTTTAATGCAGTCACATGGCCACAGATAGACTTGAAGAGAACATCTTGAGAAAACGTTAAATTATGATAATACTATTGGGTAATAAATATAAAAACATAAATAAAGATTTTATTTAAAATAGATTTTGTACACAGGCGTTGATAATATCAGGAACTTGATAGAAAGCATATGGTTTAGTTACCACAATTGAGCTCCGCACCTGGTTTTACCTATCTTATTATTATTTCTCCGTGAGTTGAAATGTTTCACTTATAATTCTTTTGTCGCGAATTTTGCCGAGCTAAATAAACCGAATCATATTCCGCATTTTGAAAAGTTAAAAGATCTAATAAGTAGAGTCTATAGACAGCACCGTACTATCGTAGTATTTAACATGCAATTATTAAAGAAGCATATTCGAACGTAATCTAGCCATAAAGCGTAAAGAGCTCAACCTATATTTTTGATTATCACGAGTTTATACCAGTTAATACGATGCATCAATCCAAACCTTCCCTATTGTGAAGTTTTACCTCTGACTATCGCTTTACAAACTTACGTAGCTACTTTTGAACAATAGGAAACCAAATGTAGTCACAAAGATAAAGCTTTGCAGATAACAAAATATAGGGAACACCATCATGAAAAAGAGAAGATGCTTGGAGCTTACCTCCTCGAACGGTGGCAAACTAGAGTTTGAGTTGACGCTTTTTTCAAAAGAGTTTCAGTTCCCTTTTAACTTGAACGTACTGTGCTTCCTTCATCGGCGGCCTTGATTGAAATCAAGGGTCATATCCCGCAAGAACGCAATTTTAAGAACTACACATTTGCTAATATATCAGATTGCAGACGCACGACATCAAGGATGTGAGCAATAATGGAAACCTTTAAAGCACACGGACAAGCTTCAGCTTTGCCTATTTTCGCTCAGTGTCTGGCAAGCAATCTAATTTTGTTCAGTCTCCCGAGTTGCTGGTCCATTTTTTTCACGATGCCTATAATTTGCAGCATATATAAACACCGTTTGATAATAAACGTGGCAAAATGTTTGTTAAAGGAGATTCAAAGAATTTGTATGTACTGTTTTTTTTTTCTATAAGTCTCTAGCGATGCAAGTGCTTTGTATACACCTCTTGCATAATTTAGCTTGGCCGTATCAGACTCCAGGTCTGCCGCCCGAAACATAGCTTACCTGATGGCTCGAGTTGGCTTGACAAGAAAAGCCGCTTCCATCCAAAGAAGTGTATATATAAATGAGGTGTTTGTTGGTAGGAGACGAAAATCTAAGGCTGTATGTATGTGTTCTTTACGTTTTTGTACAATTAACTGACAGAAGCCTTTCCAGTCATTTAGCTGCTTAGAGTTAGGACAGCTTATCTGTATGAAACATTAAACTGCTCTTATTAAATTACTACTATTGTTATTGGCAGTATTGCGCTAAATAAGCTGTATGACTACCAAAAGCTGCCAGTAACATCTGAGCAATACAGATATAAAATACGTTGCGGAGATCCTATCGGCAGAATAGCTAACCGACAATCCCTTGCCTCGCAATCTTCATGTTTGCTTCATCTAACATTAAGCTCTCTTCTTCAGCCGACCCCAAAATCAAATTTAGTCTATCCGGAAATATTGCGTTGTTTGCTGCTTAATAAAATGCTCACAATGTGCGGCTCTATTTCTGAAGGAGCTGTACATAAATCTCTATACGTAAGAAAAGCCAAAGCTGATTGCGTGCACGAAGCATTCAAATAAGATGAAATAGTATGTACGTATAACTTTATGAACGTTACGTATGAAAAACATTTTCTTTGATTTTGCTTTTACGATAACAATAATCTACAACGGTAGCAACAACACCTAGGTACTGTGTACGGTCCAAATCGTTCTTTAAATAAAGCTGGCCTAATTTCGTTTTTATGCGTGTTCTCTATTCTTTGTGAGACCTGGATATAGATAACGCATCTTATATAATCAGCATTATCGTGATCAGCTAACAGAACGGATAATCAACGTCGTGAAGGAGAAATCGTTGTTCTATCCAATAGCAGGCACTCTGTCCTGCCAAACGAGATCCGTTCGGCGATGTAACTGTTAAAGGCTTCTATTTGCGATTATCTAGCTCCACAGGTATTTGTCGCTGTTACTGAAACTGCATTCTTACTTCCATATTTACTATATTGATAGATTTTTACGGATTCGTGAAGTTTGCCGTGAAGTGGTGTTTTGTTCGCATGCTCATACTGGAAGCACAGCTTCGTTCGACCGATCGTCTTACTTCTGCTGAAAATTGTCGGGTAATCAATTTCGTATTCAATTAGCAATTTTCAATGTTTCCGCTGTTGTCATCAGACGCAGCGATAATAGCCAGAGAATGGATGTACTTTTTTAAAGTGTGCCTGAAATAAGTTTTTGCAGACGATCCATCGCTTACCACTGCAACGTCGTGACTCGAGATGAATACCTGCTACTGTACAAATGGACTCGCGACGTGCTGAGTTCATTGATCTACATCGAACTTACCGTAAGGGAACGAAAACGAAAATCAATTGAACTCCTTTCCAACTGGTTCACACTTATCGAACCCCTAATTCTCATCTGCCTTCGTACCACTGGTTAGCATAGATAATTAAATGAAGATACACGATGCATTCGAACACTTTTAGGGTGTTCCAAGCTGTAAGCACATCGGAGGTGACGACTAGGGTTGCTGACAGCCCCGCACCGGTTTGTGGTTCAGAACCAACAAGCCGGCCGCTCCTAACCCTAATGTGATACCAGGCCGCCACGAAATACTTACAGTAAGCTAACGGCCTCTTCTTATTAAAACGGGAATGATACACAGGCCAAAATCAACAACGAGGCCTCATACATCTACAAGCTCAACTAGACATTCTACAGATACTTACGTATAGACCGTATTCGTTTTCAGGGGGGCCTGGACTCCGTCAGTGGAGCTACGAAGATGTTGATCAGTAATTTTAACCCGTCTTCGAATGTCAGTACCAGCTGGAGAACATTTATACTCGTCATCGATACATGGCGAAACTATAATATCTCTGAGGACTAGGAACCAGCAAAATGGTTGACTCCGAAACCCGGATCAAAGCAGAAGAGGCGAAATTGAAGAATGAGAAAAATACACACAGACTTTGTCGCTGGTCTTGAGGAGCTGAGAGAGAGGAGAGAGAGAGAGAGTGTGTGTGTGTGTGTGTGTAGAAAAAGCCGGTACTGGCTGAACTCTAAAATGCTAAATATTGGGACCGACTACGGGAAAGACCCAGCAAGTTAGATTGGGTGGCTACGACTGACCACAGTCCGAGGAGAAGCACTGTTTCTGTTGTAGATCGATGATCAGAGAATTATGCTCAGTATGAATGTTTCTATTGGCTGAAGGGCGAACTGCGTCTCGATGCTCTCCTGTGGTCCTGTTGATACGCTGACAGACATAGCATTTGTCCATACAATTATAACAGGATGTGGCACGCTAACATGGCCGCCGGTGCTGCCACTTCGGCTGTTTTAGATGAGAGCCATATGGACCTCGGTCAAAGCCGTAGACGACGACGATGACGACTATTTCTGCTTCGTTCAGTAGGACGCAAAGCACTGAAGTACAAGGTGGTCAAGGTTAGCTAGGTTAGTTTCCACAATAGATGAGACTGATACCAGTGAATTAAAGCGTTTAATTCTCGTTTTAGCTCACTATATATGCATGTCGGAATGGGCTGGGTTCAGCAATAAGTTGGGTTAATACATACACTCACAATGTACGTAGACATATGTGGAGTAGTTGAAGCTTTTCACCAGAAGTTTTCTTTACTTCAATAGCCCGTGGCGTGCTCGCTAGTAATATTTTCGCTACCGAAGTATGTGACCGTATGCGCTCGATTACTGCGCAGTGTCTTCTGCTATTAGTTGGAGCTAGTGATTTCGCGAGCCTGCCTGTTTGGCTGACTGACTGACTTGCTTATGGCGCAGAGTACAAGCACTACGATGAGGGGTAAAGGTGGGAGGTGGGTGGTCGTCGATCACCCAAAGGGCTGCGACGGACCTACGGATCCATCGGCAGTTGCTGATGAGGACAGACCGAGTCGACGAGACCCTAAGCGACGGCTCTGAAAGCCGGCGACACGCAACACTGCCCAGTGATAGACAGAAGACACACACACTTTTACGCACTAACCCACACACGAATATACATAGGCCCTCCACATTAGCTAAGAAAATTGATGACAAGGTAGAGCGCCGCTTTAAGACGTAGTGAACTTTTGATTATGCAGGTTTTTGGAACTATATTCACATACCCACTTATATGTTATACGCACTTTGATGTGGACAGCCTCTGCAGGCGACACGCTAACACATTTTGCGACCTGCGCCAGTAGGGTCACACTGTCCTCGCGGGAGGTGCTGGAGGGGTATTATGGGGTAGGTATGGAGGGAGAATGTGAGCAGCCCGTGGCGTATTCGCTTTAGTCAAATTAACTAAGAAATGCAAACGTTTCTCTTGTGCATTAACATGAGTTGCTGAAACAAGCTTGTAGTTTCGTGTAGTTGTTATGCCCATCTGCATTAAATGCTGGGTGTACGTTCGAAACCGTTTGTCAATGCGCTACCGTTGCTATGTCGTTTTCTTCCAGTGAATGGACGATACGATAGGTGCATCTCCCATTGGTGGTCTGCGGTAGGCAAGTTAGCCACAGGTGATGGCGTAGCTGAAGGGCAACGGAAGTTGGGGGTAAGAGAAGGAGGCGGGAGGTTAGGGAGGGAAATATGTACGATGAGCTAACGGAAGATTGTGTAGAGAGATAGTTGTAATTGCCATGATGCGAATTTTTACACATGATTGAGACGGGAAAGAGAAAAATTATAGGAAATATTTAGCCATTGTTAGCTAGGTTTAGTGAACGCAGCCAGACAGTGGAGGGAAGATAGATGTTGATGATCGACCGGATGCACAGATGTGCAGGTGTGTCTAGACCGACACGATCAGGCCGTCAGGTAGGCAGACAAACAAGTCTACGAAACTAAGGGCTGAAGGTACACGAAATGTAGTAGGTGATTCAAACGAGGTTGAAAAGAAATGGGTGGGAAACGTAAGCATTACTGCATTTCAATCAAATTATCATATAGCTATCACGATTACGTCAACCGCCGGTTACTAGTCACTGATGACCATATCACCACAAGTGGTAGTCGCAATGGTGGCTTTACAAAGAAAAGTAGTCATGGCATATTCCTGTATGTGTTATACTTTCTTGTTATCGACTGTAGGGGATTTAAGGTAGCCAAAGCTGGACTTTTTCTTTGCTGCCGTTTGGGCCCCCAATGCCGCCACGGTACTCAGAGAAGAATCATCATAAAGAGCACTTTGTCGCCTGTCCCCCGATGAGCCACAGTTAGCCAGCCATTGCCTGTCGTCTCATGTCTTCGCTTGCTTTACTGCCAAATTCTGCGACTCGAGCTGACCACTGGCAGGATAGTGAGCCCTGATACAGTGGGATATATCGTCGCCGTTACGACTCTCGTTTCGCCCTTTTGTCACCTTCGTATGAAGACCCGATCATCTCAAATGGAAAAATGCGTGCTTGGTGTGCTCGAACGGTAGATACTTTTTAAGGTATTGCGTTTCGTCGAAGTTGCTTTATGTGATTCGGACGAGTACGGATGACGCATACGGCGCGATGTAGATCTCGAGAAAAAGTTCAGGAACTCGTGTGCTCGACGCTTACAGTGAGAATAATCGAGAACTACCTACGTGGCTTTGTGGGACAGATTACTCGTTAAAGATTTCGTCGTTTCAACAACCATTATCTGTAACTGTGGCTTCGTTGTCGCCCACGATGGTTTGGATACAGCGAGGAATGTTGCCTGTCAATAGAAAGTTAGTGTCTGTGAGAAGTGCGCTAATCGCAGCCCGAGAACTATAATATTTATAACAGTAAGCGCTACTAGTATCACTGAACGCTCCTTTACACGGCATTAGAATCTGCATGGAATTGACAGAAAGTCTGTTGATACGTTATTGCTCTTCAAACCGCGCGATTTATTCATAGGGCCAACGACAAGGCGGGTAATAGAAACGAATGGAGCTACATGCTATGATTCGCTGATCTCATGCACGAGAAGCTCGCATAGACACACGAACAGTGGCCGTAAACCTTTCTAATTGTTCGGGTGGAGAGTTACGTCTGGTATGAGAGAAGATTTTACTTTTATTTTTTCGTTCATTTTATTGGTATCAGCCGGGGGGTTGTCGCCGCTGGCAGCCGCTCGCGTCGCCGCAGCGACGTAATCAACTAGAGTGCGACGCTTATATCTCCTTCTACGGCCGCTGTCGCCAGTGGCACTACGGTTAAAAACGGTGCGTTTGAGTGGTAATAATATTATAGTTGTCGAAGTGGTTCGATCCTTAGTCGTGTAAACGAAATAAAGCTGAACAGATTTGACAGTTAGTGACCGCGGCGGCTTCTACGGCTGCAGCCGAGAGCGAAGTTGGCTGGCTGGCTGGCTGGCGGGCGGGCGGGTGTCTGTCTTGTCTGGCCTATCCGTCCGATGACCGACCATGTCTGCGCCAGTGATGGTTGTGGTGGATCTCGCGCGTCTAACTTGCGACCCGTGACAACGTTCTCTAAGTAACTCAAACTCGTTCAACAACGAAACAAAACTAACGTAGAAATAAAAGCTGAAATCAGTGGGGCATCTGGCTCACCATCGCTACAGCCACCGGCGGCGGCAACGGCGGCAGTGGATGAAAAAATTTACAACACCAAGCTCGCACCGCCGCGCAATCGGCATCGCCAGAGGACGAAGTAGTGAGTGGCTTCAGCGACAGGCAGCCGTTCGATCTCTTCGTCGGCCGCCCAGCTGCTGGGGCTTGATCGAACACAAAAGGTAAGTTGAGTGAAAAAAAAACGCTATGAATGTCGCCAACGCGGCAGTGGATGCAGTTAGAGACTGTAAATGAGAGAAGGGGGACAAGCGACAGCGTGAATTGGACAAGTGAAAACTTCACAATAAGATACATTTCTTAAAATCTACCCTTTACTACGACGATTACTGATCTCGCCAAATTCTTCGTTGGTTTAGCGTTGGCACTATTATGCTAACTTGGTCTGCTTGCTGGAATGAGGGACGTTTCAGACAGCAGGCCAGAACGAAGAGCGTGGACAGGTTGGCGAGGTATAACCCCACACGCAGGAGGTGCTCTATATAGAAAAAAAACTAACTATACAATACAGAAGTTGCTCTGTCGAGGAGTGTAACAGCGAGCGGTTACGTAAACGGTTAAAAGTTGCTTTTGCCGCGGTAGCAACTTGTAGAATCCATAAGTGCTAGTGAGCATTGCGCTTGTTTGTTGACCAAACTCTTCTTTACGAGACATTGTCCGATACGCATCAGCTGTTGCCGGTGAAATTGTGCAGTGTTGGTAATTGCACCCGTCGTCGTCATAAGTACCATTCGATTCCTTTGTGCTCGTTGCGTTTTCAGTTGGACTTGGCAATGGTGGGAAACACAATGTCTAACAGCAACAGTCGGTGGCGTCGTCTGCGGCAACAGCGCAGTCAGCAACATCGAACGAACAAGTCGCTTTCTCTTGAATTTAAGAGGGATTACACGGGCAACGGGATTTTATTTATGATGCTGTAGTTGTAGTTGTCGTCGTTGAGGCTGCTGTTCCTGTGGTTGTTGGTCGCCTGTATATATTATTGCTGGCTTTGCCGTCTTCTACATTTTCTTGAGATCGTCATCTTGAGTAAAATTTATCTGCCACCCCAGATTTATTAAGGGGCTCGAGAACGGCGACAACATCGAAGATACCGTCGCTGAGGCGGGCAGTGCGTAGCCCACAGCAGACTGGGGGCCGGCCAAGCAACAGTGCCTGCAGCAGTCTGCTCCATTGGCGCGACTTTTGGCTGTGTCATTCTGTCCTGTTGTGATCTGTTCTTCCCGACGATTGTACGACAAGCGACTTCGTACTCTCCTGGAGCCATTCCTGCTAAACGGTCGATCGTCACAACGGCATTACTGGCCTCGACGATATAGCGACACCGGAGTAGCTGCTGCTACCACCACCACTGCTTGACAGAGCGGCGACAACAGAAGGCCCAGTCAACACGTAAGTAACACTAATAACAGTGATAATTTTGAAAAATTCTTCGGCATAGCTTACAAGAAACGTGTCGATTCTCAAAAATATATTCAGAAACGACCAGTGATCGCGAGAAGCAAAATGGCACAAGTAGAAAAACGTTTTTTCTGCATGTGTGTGTGTATTAAGTTCGTGCACAGTTAATTTTTGCGACATTAGTTAGATCTGATTGATCCGATGTTATGCTAACAAATATTGATGTGCTAAACGCGTCAGCTACCGATGTCGTGTTTAGACCCAGAAAGTGAAGGTTGGTGCACCGCATAGCAAAGTCCAAACCCAGCGGACTACTATTGTATTTTAGTAAACACAATTAACTATTCATCTAGTGTCATTGCATCTTTACATTCAAACTTTTATTATACCTAATTATTAAGTTAGATTTTTAATTACAGATTCAAAGTGTTAGTTTTAAAACGTTATTTTAGCAGATACCAAGTTCTTACGTAGCATAAACTAACGCGTCTATGACTACCAGCTGCTGGCCGGTTGGGCATCTAAAAAATCTGTTTATTAAAAGGCTATTTAGTGTAAGAGAGCTGTATGAAGAGATTCGCACACAAGAATCAACCTGCTCTAGGTAATCCGTGACGTTCCTAAGCGTAAAAGTCAACTCGTTTCTAAGTAAAAACTCATAAAGTCCGCGATAAGCTAGGTCAAACCAAGGCTACCAGCATCCCTTGTTTGCAGCGAATTTTGATGAGCCCACTTAGGCATCGGGCAGTGGCGCATTGAAGCTTTGCCGATGAATATTGCCGACACTAGGCTTTCTAAGCAATCAACGTTTTTTTTTTTATGACGGCACCGACAAGCAGCGTCCTTCGCCGCACACTCGCTAAATAATGGCATAGAAACCTCGAAACGTCAAAGGAATATGTAGTACAACCTCACTTTGCTCTGAAGACTTCTGCGTAGCTACGATCGGTAGCTGATATCAGAACCTAAACACAATCGAGTACCTTGCGGTGTCTGTTCCTATACACCTCGAAGCGGGAGTTCTTTAAGCATCCGTTTTGTTGTTGTTGTTGTTTCCATTATTTCGGAGAGGCATGCTCGTTGTTCGTGTCGGAACCATCTAACCTGCCCTCTAACTTCGAATTGCGCGCTTGTTCTCCCCCTTTGCTCCGTCTTTCACTCCGAGGCACTTCCGCGAAAGCAGGTCATAAAAAAATCTCCGTCACCGGATCGACAGTGAACTACTTCAAATGGATTCAGGCTGAAACAAACCTAACCGCCTTCCGGAAGGATCGAAACAATATTTTCTCTACGCTAGAGCTTGAGAATCACTAGTTGTGTGATTCAATACAGAACCAGAAATTTACTAACCGCTCTGGGAATAATCGTCCTTTGCTTAGTACTAACGCTGCCTGGCTTACCATCGTATCTGAGACATCGAGGTCTAACCGCATGACAGCCGAAAGCAGCTGACTTGATCTTCGTTTGACGAATACACTGATGGAAGAAGGTAAATACCGGCCATATCATATGCAAGCTTTTAGAAACTACGTGATAACTTGTTCTTGAGAAAAAAATACGTATACTGTTAATGTCACGAATCTGATCAATCTGCGAACCTGTCCCTCTCAGCTGGTGGTGCTAAACCAAACGATATGATATACGTATTGCAGCGGATCTGAGCTCAAGAACACGTCATCTATTTCACTGGTGAAGTAGTCCGGATTGTCTCTGCCGTCTCTATAATCTTAATACGTGGTAAAGTTATCATAATAACGCTTAAACAAAAAATACGTTGCAATGCACACTTGCTAGTTTCCGTTCATATTGAATCTTCTTCTGTCGTACCATCAGCGAAATTATTCCACTAATGTCCTTTAGAACTGTGTGCTCACTCGTAGTCGAGGGTCTGTCTTATGTTAGCTCCGTTCAGCAAGATAGGTTCGTTTTGACAGCCTAGATGACGGAGGTAAAAGCTTCGAATGGTAAAAAAGAAACCCTAATAATAAACTCTTCTATAAACATTTGCATGGTAACACAACTCTGATTTTTACTGCAGTCAGAGAGTTATAGTTATAACTAGGACTATTGACGGGTAATAGTATATTGACTACATATGATACCCGGGTTCCACTTCACTGTAGATGAAACAGCGCCGAACTCCAACGTGGGCACGGAGGCGTATGTCAAATGGGACTGAAAATGGACATTTTTGTAATATACAGCAAGTTATAGGTGGATCGATACAAAGACAAGTTTGCTGGCTTCGCTCAATTCAACAACGAAGGAAAAGGCATAATCCCAGAACCAGCCCAATAGTAACCCTACTTTTTAAGTGGTAGGCGTAACAGTGTAACTATTAACCTGTTTCGTATCTCGACAGTAAAGCAGTCGTCAGCAACTGTGAACAAAAACCGATAATTAGCACCCTCTAAGAAAATTATGGAACAAAACATCGACAATGAGCCTAATGGTAAGTCGTCATGGTAGGCGACATCTTGTAGACGACAAAATCAGCCATTAACTAACCTTCAAGTTCAAGTGCTGTTGACTAGTTGCACTTCACTACGTTGACTCTTTACGTAGATAGATACCAGTAGCTGATGCTCACGCATGCGTCGTCACCCAGACTGATACAGGCTATATAGCGCAGCGAGCGATCGATAAATCGCGAAAATAAATGGACACTAATTGGAAGAGCAAACGTAATCCAAATCTTTTAATTTTTTTTTTCCACTTTTTCTATGTGATGTCTGTGTACTGTTGTTGACTTTGTTGGTCACGCGCTTAGCTATATCCGCTTATTGTTATATCAAGCACGTGTGTACATATATAACCATATATACACGCAAGCCAAGCTATACACAGCGTCTACTGGCTGTTGCTGATGGTAAACCCAAAGTGATGATCTCTGCTGGTACGTACGAACTGATTGGAAATAACAACTATAGCAAATAATAACAAATAATGATCATTTGTAGACATACATAAAGTCCTATAGTATAGCGAGGGGTTCATGAGCAGAGCGGGCAACATTCCAAGCCGCTCGCAATGGTTTTAACGGCGGCGTTTCCGCCACTTCTTGCCGTGCTTTTATTGCTCTTTTCATCGTTCAGCAATGGCAACGGCAGCAGAAGATATCTTCCGTAATAAAGCATCTTGATTCCAGCTGCGATGGCATCCTGTCACCTCATCGATGATGAAACAGATCGACGACTTCTTTTTCCGATACATAATATCTTACATAGAATCATAGTGAATGGACAAGTGACACTTCCTTCCACTGTTGCTGACGGCATGGTCCTCCATCAGTGGAGCTCTCTATCGTCGAGGGTGGCATCACGTGGGACCTTGCCACTGGTCTTTTCGTACAAACGCGAGGGACAAACGGTTCCTGTTAACCAAACAGAAACAGATGAAATTCAAGGGGACGTTTTGCTACTTGGTATCATTCGTCGACTTTTCCGGTCCAGCAACCAACAACAGCGTCGTTTGTCATACTGGCCATTTATAACGTTAGTTCTCTTGACTTTGATTGTCATTTAGCTTGCCGAGCTCCCAATTTAGCGTTAGCACGTAGCTTGCCAAACGCAAAAAGCCACACCGTCGCCACCTATTACTGCTGCCGCTCCTGTCGCTACGATCAGCACCGTCGTTTGCAGCGGTCTAAACGCAACGATCATTGGTATTGTGCTATGGCGACCCGTCATCGATGGGTACGCGCCACTATGCGTCCGCTGTTGTCTTCTACGAGAGCAGGAGCGCCAGCGGTCGTACCATCATGATCAACAGCAAGACCAACTCAACTACTTACGTCGGGCTAGCAGAAAGTGGCACTATTTCATCTTCTGCTATTATTATGCTAAGCGATGCAGCCGAGTCCTGCAGATGGTCTCAAAAACAGCGCTTGCAAAAAATCGTGAAAAGATCGCCAGTCTCGATGGCCGCCACCGTCGCCACCGCCATCGTAATAATCATCACCACGATCTTCATCATCGTCGCCGGTGCGATCATCGGTTTGATTCCCTAGGTACCGCAGCGGAGTGTCGCTACTTGAAGGCGCAGTGCAGCAGCAGCAGCGGCCGCTATAGCCACAATAACAGACCAACACTCTCAAATTCTGATTATCGGTCGTTCAACAGTTCGTTTCTCCTTCAGGGAATATTTTTATTATCATGATTGATATATATCCGCGACTCTCACAAAGAGTCAACAAGTCTTCAATGTTATTCTCTCGAGCGAGCGAGCAAGCGTCCGCTCTCGTTTGCGTTCCGTGTATGAGCATTGCTCTGTTTTTCGGATGCTGTCGCTCTGTTTGTCTAGAGCGTCCAGACGAACCATCCGATTAGCACCGCAATTGGAACTAGCACCGGTGATTTGCGACTGGAATATATACCTTGAGGTGTTTTTTCGCTATTGATTTTATTCATTAATTCGCTGTGAGATCTAACAGCATCGCCTGTATATTCTAGCGATCGTACAATATGCATGCAGATACAATGATAATTCATAGCATGTAACGCAGCGGAGGGTCAATGGGGAGTTCTGGTTTATTGTCGGATTTGTAGTCTCCTCTCAGAAGCCTTCGAGTTATTATCAGTGATCCACGTCGAACATGTTATTACAAAAACAACGTTATATGATAATTAGACAACACGGTTTAGTTTCAAGGCCGCAGCAGCTTTGTCGTCTTCTGCGTCGCCCCTTTGGGTTGCAGTATTTCTGCACATCGTCTTGAAACATTGCCGTTTTCAATCTCTCTTCTCTAGTTGTCATTTATTCTATTTTCTTGTGATTTCTTGATGAATTTTGACTTTTTTTCATCATGTTTTCCAGCAATTCAGTGTTCCCGCCGCAATCGCATGGCATTTCACCAGCGTCATGACGTATGAAACGGGCCGTCAAAATCGATAAAGACCGGTGTCAACTAACTTAGCAGTGACGTAAGCCTAACGTATTGAACCGCGTCCGTTCTGCGCTATAAACCATTAGTAACGCTTAGAAACGGCTTTCTGACGTAATGTCTTCGAGCACGCGAGCCAGCCGTTCAATTATACCGCTAATTCAGACCCGATAGAGAGGGTGTCAGCATGGCTGCTTAACAAGCGAACACTGGTGTCAGTGACAGAGATCCATAAAGTGGCATGTTTATCTTCACAATCGAATAATGGAAACGACGAGAAGATGAGGTCGCAGCGTGAGAGTTTTACACATCTGTGGCTGCTGTGAAGAAAGTTCCCTATGTCATGTGACACGCATCGTTTTCTCTACTGAGTAGACAAACAGCTAAGTCCACGCCTACACAGAACTGAGAATTGCAGGTTCTCAGTTGTAGCCTGTCTTATCAGACGGGTTACCGTTAGATAGATTCGAGCCTAAATAATCGTCGTGACCCTCGAAATGTCTCCAGTATAATATGACGTAGTAGCGTTGTAGAGCCCGAATTTATACAAGATTTATTATTATGTTTACATCTAAATCGAATTTATTCGAAGGAGCTGATACACAACGCCCTGATTGAACCTAAAACACTGCGCCAAATAACAGCAATTAGGTCCAACATGGGCCGTTTTACTTACTTTTATGAACAACAACCCATTGTAAAATGGCATGATTTGAAGTGTGATACATTTTTTATGCACACCAATTACTGTTTGAATTCTTAGATAGATAGATAGACTTGTAACAAACCTTGAAACCAACCCACGCTAGGCGAGAAGAATTTACAACTTTCTTTAAACATAAGCTATGTATCGTTAGCTGACGCAACGACCCCTGCTATCGTTAACCAGAGGCTTGCACTTCTAAGTCACCGCCTCGTCGAGGATTATAATCATCTGATTTGGCATTTTCACATTTCGATCATTTTGCAGAGAAAGCTCTTCTAATCGATTCCCTTTCTTTGCTCTGTATCTCCATACACGTGAGCGTTCACGCTGCGACATGCTCCGCTTTTCTCCTCTTTCGCGCACTGATTACGCTTTTAATTAATCATCTTGCCAACGTCTCGCAAGCGAAATTTCAATGGTTGAGACAGTTAATTTCTACGAACGCTGCACATGGCTATGAAACGATAGAGATGCACAGTATTGAAGCTGCCGCTTGAATTCAGCAATTCTTGCAATAATTTCTCTCTCACTCGTGGCTCCTAAAGGCCTTCTGAACTCTCAAAGCTTCTTACTCCAAAATGATGGGGTCTTGAGGTCAATGGAAGTCACGTGTCAGGGGCAACGGTCGCTACCCTCTACAGTAACGCAGGGTGAAGTCGTTCCTGAAGAACTGTTGCATTTCGTTATTGCCAACGTCTGCGGCAAATAGCGGCATCTCGGCTTGCCAGTTGCTGAACTACAGAGCCCACTATCAACCGATCTTCCATAATATCAAGGACATGAAAAAGAGAGAGAAAAAAGAGGGGCGCACTATGAGCGATGAGCAACATGGGGAACGAGGTTGATCCTGTGGGAGCACCATAGCTTTCCCTCTCTCCCCTCTCTCTCTATGTTACAAGCAGACGATATGGCTATAGCTGTTGCTGCGAACGCTATAGATGAGGTTCCTATGCCGCCTTATCTTGCGTAATCAGTAAAGCCCGAGGCTATAGCAGAGCTCATACTCTAAACAATAGCGAACTATTACTGAGCACTCCAACAGGAAATCTCTTGTTTTTAAATGGATACGTTTTGGAGACGTACAAAAAAAAAAAGGAAGACTACCGATCATGAAGGCATTTTCCTTACTATCTGTGGGTGGATAGATGGAGAGATAAAGGCCCACTATGTGTATAATAGGCAACAATCCTAATAAGATGAGTTGATAAGAAATTCACTCACAAATTTATCATTTGGATATAATGAATACTTACCAATATATTACGCATTTCTGTTAAACTAAGCACTTGAAGCTAGTCTACTGATTAAGTAATTTTGGATTTATTTTGTGC
>NW_019213883.1:0-8291 GCF_002532875.2 Varroa jacobsoni
ATTTATATATATATACTTGTATATACTTGTATTCACGTTTTGCTACACTACTAATCTTCCTCATATATTTCTTTTATGACCTAAACCTTATTTTCATCTGTAATCCACGTCTTGTGAAGTGCAGACCTTCCAGCCAAAGCACTTTTCCATCGCCCGAGATCTTAGTTCAATTATTGTTAGCTGTATTCTCATAAAAAGTAGCCAAGTAGAATAAAAAGGAGAGCAGAGGAAATTAGTGAACTTCGATGCGTGAGGTTCGCAGCACTCAGAGATACGAGAAATACAAGACGAACTAATAGTCCAGTAAAACCGACAAAGATAGTGGAGGTTACGTTAGCTTAAATAGTGGTAAGAAAATAATAATAATAAATTAGTAAGTCAATTGGGCGGCATCATACTTCATCTGTATACTTATGGGTCAGTGGGTGCGTTAGCTGTTGGTAAATTATTAGAAAGCTCATATTTTTCTTCACCGAATATTTATCATCGGAAAAACGGGTAGTAATATTCCACATTTAAAACACTAATGTAGTAAAGTAAAGCCCGTTGAAAGTATATCTGTATTATATATACCGTACACAGTACAATAAAATCTTAATTCTCAGTATGACCTCTCACACTGAGAGAATCAGGCAGAACAAATTTAAGTCCGTATACTGTACCGTTATTTTGGAATAATTACTTGTGTATCTTCACAACAGATCCACAGGCTATTAACATCAGGGACCTTAGACGAGAGCACTGATACCAGCTTTGCAGCTACAGGCCTCCCGTCTGTACAAGTTCATCACTGTCTTTGACGGTGCAGTCTCGATAGTTTAGACAAACGTATAGTAATTACCATAGCTATGTGTTGAAATAAGCTATCGATTCATTCTTATCCTTTCTAAATTCTCCCTGTAGAAGAGGCGTCCTTTCTTTGGGAAAACCGACTACGTTGTGAGGTTTCACTATGTTGTGAAGATCGACTACGTTCGATAGCTAAACATCTGTACTAGCTAAGGAAAGTCCTGGCGTTAGGCGGATGTGTAGCTTCGTGCAAGGCACATTCACGCTCCGAATCGTATAATGCCTCGCAATACGCACATTGGAAGCATCCACTGAAATCTGCAAGCCCATTTTTGTGCGCTTCGAGATGGTTTCGAGCTCCCTCTTCATCGGTGAAGCATCGCCCACACACGGGGCAGGGATGCGCTGTCAGATGCGGATGGACGATTTCCATATGCCGTGTCATCTCAGCTACGTCGCCTGCCACCTGGTGACATTCAAGGCAGATCAGGTACAGCTGATGGGCGTTCTGCAGATGGCCACGGTAAAGAGGCAATTGGGTAAATGTCTCTCCACACATTTCACACTCGAACTGTTTCGTTGCCGTTGGAAGCAAAGACGATGGTTTAGCTACTGCCTTGGCAATAACCACCTTTGGTGAAGTTTTACCGGCTGCTTTTTGGACTGGCGATTTAGGTAAAACCAATGACAGTGGCGGTACAGTTGGTGTGAGCATCGATGTAAGCGTTGTTGCCGTCGTTTGCGGAGTTGATGTAGCTATCGGAGTAATCTGAAGTGTAGCGCCACCAAGCAGACGAATTTTTTTTGCAGGAACAGCTGGTTCTGGCGATAACGCAGGTCGGTTGTTATTGTGGACTTCCATATGCTTAACCAGTTGATATAAATTGGCGAAACTTTCTTTGCACATTGGACACGGATGACAGGTTACAGCCTGATGGTGACTCTGTTGCTGTAAATGGATGAAAGAATAAATCGAATGCCAGTTTACCTCGGACACATTCTTCTTACGTCAACAGCCCATTTACTAAGACAATCCGTTTTTCGGATTTTCTCGGTGTTTCGGGAAAAACAGGTTATACTCTCAATTGTTCGAATTTGATCCTAGCTGAGATTTAGAGATCTTCTCAAGTTGATTGAGTTGTAAATATAAGTTTACCATGCAGTTCTGCTTGAGCAACGTCAACATCCTTACGCTCCTATCCCGCAACCTACTTAAAATATATCTTCACCGCTCGCACAGCCAATTTTTTTGTTCAGCTAGAATGCAGGCTATCGAGGGTTAAGCCATTCACATGTATCTTCGTTACCGTAAAAGAAGCGTATGTAAGTTACCTTGCCTTTCTTTCATAGCACGAACCGGTATTAAGCCTACCTGTATTGAAGCTCGGTGATTGTGACTGTTGCTTCCGTTATGGCTAGGATGATGTTGGTGAGTCCGCATATGCTCGTTATAGCTGTTCATCGTCTCAAAGGTGAGACCGCAAAAGCAAGAGACGGCGTTTAAGGAGCGCTTTTCGAGGCGCCGCCTTAACTGAGGACTGGGATCTCCCAGTGTTTGGTTGTGCGCTCCCTCAACGTGATATTTCAGCACGTATTTGTTCTTAAACATCTTGTCGCAAAATGGACAGGGTAATCTACGGAAAGCAAGCATATTAGATGAGAAAATGTAGCTTTCTGTTCACTATTTTTTTCAAACACGGGAACATGATGTAGAGAATAACAGACTATTTTCAGCTGGTCATTTGCGGTTCCTCAATACTGTTTAAATTTAATGGACTCGGAAATTAATCAAAATGTTGTAAAAATCAATTCGTAATGATTCCGGTTTTTTTTTTTTTAATGGATACGACAACGGCTGTTTCGGTTGTTCAGATGAGCTCCAGTGGTTAATTTTTTCAAGACTTTTTGCACCTTTTGAATTTTTTAGACGTCTTGAGCCCCTAGGATCCTCGGGACTTCGAGCCTGCCGTTGGCCCAAAATTTAATTCTGCTGGATTTTTGTACCGCGCGTATTTGCGCGGCACCTGCGTAGGTTACTACTGAATTGTTTTTTTACTGCTTAAGGAAAGAACATTTTGAAGGTGACTACTAGTAGGCGTTTTAGGTCCTAAATTGAAGCTGTAATCGAGGTAAACTGAGGATACATTGAATAAGCTTGCAGTGCAAACATACTTTCAAACAACAATTTCAGCAAGTACAAAAGCTGTTTAAAAAATTTTATTATCCCGATACAATCCTAAAAACCATTCAACAAAAAAGTTTTTATTTAGATGATGCGCCTGGTAGTTACATGTATATGATCTTTGGTATTTTTTATGATCCGTGGATTACGCTGACATTTCCAGCATACTTTTGTCAAGCCTGTATTCGGTTGGGTAGTGCTACCTTAATGCACGTTTAACATTAACTATATGTCGTGTAAAACCTTTAACATTGCAAAATCATTCTGCTACAGTCTTATCCGTTACAATTAAATAATTCATGAGATCAAGGAAACATTATTTGTTTACCAACATTTTTCCTAATACAACACAAGAACGAGACCCATTTTGTCCTTGGAGGCGATACGGCTCCATGACATAAACGGTCATAAGGCCGTTTCGCCCCCTAGCATACCAGCGTATGATACTGTACCGCTATAATTATCTTTGCTCTAGCTAGTAGTTTTTTTTCCACTTGCTCATTAGTAGTTTTGAAAGAATTCAACGGGTAAGCGCGACGCATTTATAATAATTAAGCACCTACAAACCTTTTTTCCATGTGGCACTGCAGATGTATTTCCGTCAGGCTCTTGTGAGGAAATTGTTTATGGCAAACGCTGCAATAAAAAGGTCCAACGAGTCGCGTTTTTCCACGTTGATCGACGATTTCGCGTCCACCAAGGACTCGCGGCTCCGGCTTAGTCCCTCCCTGACCCGGACCCCCCTGGCGATCTCCACCAATTGATCCATCTACAGCTGTCACCGATATGGTTGCTATCGTGGCCACCGAGGGAGCCACCGCTGAAAAAGAAGATGCGTTCGCGGAGGCGGGTCCAGCAGGAGCCACAACAGACAGAAGTGGAGACAACGCTGCTGCAGCGGCTGCTGCAGAGGCTCCAGTCATTGTCTCCATGCCGGCAGTCGCTGCTGCTGCTGCTGTCGTTGCGGAACCACCGCCGTCGTCTGCCGAGGCCAAATACTGAAAATGAGAACACCCAAAATGACTATTTGCTAATGCTAGCGGCATGACCGCTACCATCGTTATCATCATCATCATCACTGCCAGTACGATGACGCTGCTGACGTCAAATATTTTGCTGCTACTGCTGCTAGTAAACTACGTTATAGAAGCAATGATGCGACTTAAGGCATGTCCGATTCACCTACAACTAGGCGTGGGACATCCAACGCATCTTAAAGAACGCCTTTCTGCAGTTGACGTTGTAAATTGAGCATTAAGGAAAATTTAAAACGTAATATATTAACATCACTTGCTCAATTCTGATAATGGAAGTTAATAATAAACACAAAAACAATATAATAATCCTCTGCGCAGACACTGTTGGCAATGAACCAGGAGGTCCATAGAAAGTAAAACTTTATTTCAGCAGTGGAGTAGTCCTGAGGAGGCCGCAATAGCTATGGATAACTTTTGTGCAATCTGCGTACCAGAGTATATCATAACTTTAGATTCGTTTAAATTAAGTAAGTTAACTAGCGGCTACGTCAATTTGATGGTTTTATGAAACCACGAAACGTTAAAGGTGTACTTCAGTGAATCTCAAAGCATCTACGATTACCGCTCTCAAACATTTTTGGTTAATAACCGAATAAAGGATGTCGACATAGTGACCGTATTCATAAGTACGCGATTTCACCATTTTTGATCATTGAAAACGACCTTAAAACAAATACCGTCTGAATCATCATCGTCGTCGTCCTCGTCGTCGTCGTCGTCGTCGTCGTAATTTATTTATCTTACCAGTCGTCATCGAAATGGCAAAAATAAATATAGCCCCTTCTTACCAACGCAGTAGCTTATTATCAATTATTGCCAATATTAAGGTGCTTATTTTTCAATATGTATCACATACTTTAGCCATACTTTAGTTACAGTTAGCTTTGAATTCCGCTCAAAGTCTTTCAAATATTTTACCTAAATTTAACCATGTGTTCTGTCTAATTTCATTTTTTCATAGATATTATGATAGGTAATAGATCTTATGCCATTATCAGTCGACTAAGTAATTTTTCACTAGGCTCTTTTTTCGAATAATACCACTTCGTTCTCTGCTGCGTTATGTAGTTGTACCATGTGCTCCATAACCGACCTGCTTCTTGGTTTCAATATATCAATCTTTGGTGATCCTTTGAACTACTTTTGTCTTATGCTTATATAGGTTTATAGACCTTCATGGAGGTATTTCGCCGCACTTCAATTTCTGGAATTTAGTTGAATATGTTCTTTAAAAAAGTGGCTCTCATTCTTCCCATATGCTGCAAAATCAACCGGATTCAGCAAAGCAGGAGGACCAGAATTAACTGTAGGCACATACTATTTTTTTAACCGTGCCTCCGCTATGTATCAATAGAATTTTTTATTCTCATTGCGGTAGATTCACTACTTCTTTTCAACATATTGAATGTGGAACCGTTGAATTTCCGATTTAAAAACCAAGGGCCACTGGTTCTAGTTTCGCAATAGGACATATGCCTCCAGCACACTAAGCCCATGAGCTGAGTACTGATAAGGTAGGCACATATTATTCAAAAGCGAGCAAAGTTCGTATGTTTTTCATGTATTTCCAGTATTGAAAACGGCCTTTGTGGTTATTTTTGGTGAACGAGCTTTATCCAACGAAAAGCATACGCTTAGGAGACTCGTTTCTATGTGTGAAAGCTGAGAAAGTTCTCGTGAGGTTCAGAATTGCAGGCCCTAACTAGCAACCCTACAAAGTTTGGTTGTCAATGTTGCTGGGCAGAGCTTAACTAATTTACATTAGACTAAAAACACTGAACGCTATCATAGCTAAAAAGAAAACGTTTTAGTTCTGCTTGAATCGATGTGGCACACAACGGCAACACCTGACGAAGAGCGCCAGTTGACAAATGCACTTTTCGCAGTGATCGGCTGTGCCCAACCGTCCCGCTGTTCAAAAATTACTGGCTACAAATAAAATATACTGCACATAGCAGCAGTGGCGTCTGCAGTGCCGTAAACATTGGCAAACCGGCACGTCTTTAAGTTTATCCATATTTTCCGCTATTGCTCAAGATAACTGAACTAAAGTTTGTATGTTAATGTCAAAGAATGTCAGTCTTAGTTATTTTCCCATGTGTATTTCACGCGTGTACACTCCTGCGTAATGGACGCATATTTAAGATTTCGGCCGCAAAGTCACACGCGTGAAGCGACAGATAACCGGTTTGCCATCGCTGGGTACCAATATGTCGTTAAAACCCAAAGCTTTGTGTTAAACAAATCATTACCATACACAGTCAATAGCTAAAAGTCTGAGAATACAAGCAGGTAAAACGCAGGTTATTGATTGGTCGAAATTTCACTGCGGAAAATCAGCGCTAATATACTGTAATTTACATTAAAAAGCACATCTTGATGCGGCTGTTTATGTTGCCGAGAATTAGAAGACGCATCTCGAACCACGTAATATTGTTACACACAGACCAGCCCATGCGTTGAATTGCTTAGACATGCTGGTGAGATGGCTTACTAATCCGTTCGAACTAGCCATTGCACAGGTCTTAGGCCCACAAAATAGACGAGAATGATAGAATTTTTACGATGCAGCATAGTTTTCGCTGGTTGACAGGTAACGAAGCAGCTTTCGATGCCGCAAGTAACGTCCTCACATTTTTTCTACCGATTTATAGAGCGGTTCAGCCTTTTCCAATCGTTAGCGCTGACACAATTCGAGAAAAGCTGAAAAGTTCATTAATTGTGCTCACCCCCTATGGGCTCCAAAAGCAACGTTTATGGATTATGTACAACAGGCTAGGAATTTTCGAACTGTCTGACGAGTCCAGTGCGGAAACTCACTCTAGTGCTCAAACGCACGGCGTTCCAAGTGTCTTCGAAATGAATATAGCGCTATCAATAATACAGTTGCTACGAAAAAGCTATTTAAAAATCCATAACTATAGTGCTTAACGTTTTCGAAGCGCCTGCTAGCACACCCACGATATCATTCTCTAGCGTACTATAACGTGCAGCAGAATTTCTACAAATGGAATAGGTCACAGGTTGTCCGGAAGCAAACAGTGATGCTTATGTTTCCCTTTCAATATCGACTAAGACTAAGGTGATATTGTGCAATCGTTACGGAACATCGACAAGCAAGATAAAGTACTTACAGCTGGACCCAAATCTGAATAATTATTTTTATGATAGAGTCGCTACCAACATAGCAATTCGATTTATCGAAACTGTTGGCCGACTCTGGGTCTATGGATGGACTAGGTTATTAAACAAGTACCTAGGAACCATAGACTTGTTAAAAAAAAGCTCAAGCCGTCCACAGCAACATCGGGTATCCTACACCGCGGATGTCGTAGGCAAACGCCTACAGCGCAAGCGTCTAAAGCAACTGTCCGTGTCAGGCTGGCGACAGTCACGCTCGACTGCCTCCACGTTCATCGGCACTACGGCCGTCACCACTGGCCTGGCAGCAGCAGTTCAGAGAGCAGTAGGAAATGCACACGGGCCGCACTGGAACCAACCCGACCCGCCACCCATCGGCCAATCGAGACGCCGATTTCATTAACTTCCACGTAAGGATGTAGTCGAGAGCACAAGCAGTAGCAGCAACAACAATAGAGACTTCGATGGCTTCATAGTTATGCCTGCAGAAGGAACATTCTCAAAAATAACGTCGGCTATTTCTGACCCTGTAACCGCCCGCATGTTATAATTCTCTCTGTTAAACTTGAGAAAAGACTGATACGAAAGTGATAAATTCTACTGATTCCCTACAAATTGGAAACTAGCTCCGTTTATTCAATGGTTAAGAACAGAAGTTAGTGATAGGAAAAATGAAAAAAAGAACGATGAAAAAATTAGTGATTGGTGGAGTAATCTAATCAAAAAGGACATTTCACTCTTAATGGTACATATATACACGCACGTGGTGGCCCGAAAGTCTTTCTGCAGTCGGAGAAGCTTTATATTTATTGTTGAAATAGCAGGATATACGCACACGGTGAAGAGCGGATATGACTATTCAATACATTCAAGACATCCTAATTCATCTAGCGTGAAAACATAAAGGAGCTACAATGGTTCATCAAACTGGTTTTCTTTACAAATATGCAAATACCCTGTGATATGCTTATAAAATGGTACTATAACAGTGTGCAAATGATACTGGAGTGCACAGTTTAAATCCCCTCTCCGTTTCAGTAATTTGTGTATTTCCTGTTACCTTGACAGATGCGAAGCGAAGACTTTCCCACAGTCCAGAAACGCTTGGGCCATATATATATATATATATATATATATATATA
>NW_019213883.1:8391-40747 GCF_002532875.2 Varroa jacobsoni
GCAACAACAACAACAACAACAACAACAACAAGCGGGGCTACTATCCATGTCACCCATCGGCACACACTCACTACTGGCGATGAAGGCGGCACTCTAGTCCAGTTGTTGTCAATCCGGGGCACATTTTGTCGTTCGACGAACATGTCACATCGTTGCACTATCAAAACACACTAAACCTACCTGACACTCGTTGGAAGCCGACTAGGTCGTAGAATTTGCAAAAATCACCAACATTCCAGAGAGCGCTTGAACAGGCCACTGTTTACAATGATGTGCTGATCTTTGACGAACGCCAGTCGGCAAAATAGGGAGAGGGCGGGCGAGTGACGGTCCTGTTGACGGCGCCTGGGTGGGACCTGAGTACCATTGCCGAAGCAGCGGCGGCAGCGACGACGACGACGACGGCAGCATGAACGAGCGAGAGGCAGCGGCCGTAGCGGCAATGAGCAGATGACGCAGCAGTAGCTGATGATTATGATGATCGATAAATATAATTGAAACAAAAAAAAACCGTTAATATACTGTTACTTCCTTACTCAGCGGTTGATATTTGCATTGTATGCCCACTAGACAGCGCACAGATGGGCAGCCGTCGTCGTCGTCGCCGCCGCCTGCTGTTATTGCATTTGGAGTGTTCATCGAGCGCCGCAAGAGTCGCCGCTGAGGCAGGGTAAAGAGTTGAGAATTGAAGTAAACGTCAAGCAAAAGTCAGCGACAGGCCGTATGCATGGCCACACTAGAAAAATTGTTGTTGTCGTGGAGTCTTGTTCAGATGAACTTAGAGAAATCATAATACGAACGACCACTGCTACTGCTTCTACTACTACTACTGCTACTACTACGACTACTGCTGCTGCTGCTGCTGCTGGTGTTTGGCAGCGACGCTACGGGGTGCGTAGGTTTTTCGACGGCAACGATTACCGCGGCTATAGCAGCAGTACTGAGTGGCGATGTTCACGGTGGTGCTGCTGAACGAGGAGGAGGAGGAGGAGGGTAGGGTCAGCAGATGGATTTTTTCAGGCGTAACATTTCATTTTGGGTGAGGAGGTGCTTCTCGTTGACGCTACTGTTACTACCGTTGTTAGCATATCTCTTAGATTGATCTGACGGCTAAACGTAATTGAATATAGTGGGAAAATTCTTGAAAACATTGTAATTATTTTTTGGGGACGCAGGCTAAGGTTTTTTCAGCGTAGGCGATATCGATGCTTACTAAACATAGTAGAAGGTCCAGTTAAGTAGTTTAACAGAAAACAGTTTGCAAAATGTGCATTTATGTTTTAAGGGATATGCATACAAGTATATAATCAATGTATGCGTCCGGTACATATAAAATAAGAAGAACTAGCACCAAGGCACCTACTTATGACAAGGCCGAAAAAATCATCTTAAATTATGTAATATTGAAAAATAGTTTGGAGCTTTGTTAATACTTTATGCTAGTTATTTGTTGGGAAAGCAGAGTCTTTTTAGAAATCCAGTTTTTCCAGAAAATTTGCCTCGTCGTACCCTTAAAAAGATGCCAACAAACCGTAGATAAATCGTTTTTGTTGTTTTAGTCACGCGACGGCGAAAATAATATTAATTGCTCAATAATAAAAAAAAATAGCCTCGATCTAGTGTCCATCTAAGATGTTACTAATGATTTTTTCGGGTACATTTTTCACTCGCTTTATAGACATCCGATACGTAGTCACAACCTATGAAATTTCCAATAACTAAATTTGCAGCGTACAGTGAGTAAGTAAGCAGCAACGGAAGTAAAATTCATTGTAAATAATGTTTTAGAGCCACCTAGCAACCAAGTCGTCCTAAGTTGCTAAGTTTTCCTTAACTATTTGTAGGTTTCAACGTTTTTTCGAGCGATTTTCTTCACATAAGCTAATCGAAATAATACCATTTTTTTTTCATGGAGCCTGAGACCTGTATGAAAATTAGAATACAATCATTCCATACGAATTCGCAGTTAATTTGACCATTTTTTTTTTTACTTTTTCAAAAATGGTGTTAAAATCTTAGTCACTGAAGTAAGCATTGTTACTTCGATCGAATTAAACGACTATGATATATGGTTGTTTATTATTCACCGGATAGTTTGCGAATTCCCTGAATCACTGACGTAGTAGTCGGAAACTTATTCCTTAGCTATTTCAACTTCCAAAAACTGATGTCATCAATGCTCTGCGAGAGTCAGGTCTTGTGGGTCTTTGTTTGCATTTTGTTTGATCGGTAAAAATATTTTCTTTTCAACTATACTGTTTAGTTTAATTAGTTAACTTTTATAATGTTCTGCATTAAGCGTTTGAGGAAAGTCTAGAAGCTTAAAGCAGAACACTTCCTTTATATTATGCTAACCAAATGCATGGAAAAATTTCTCGCTTTGGGCAAGATTCGACTGGTTCTCTAGAGTTAACTCATGTCATTTTGTACTTACTATTGAGAAAAGGCTTTAAATCTCGTGGTTACTAATATTATTACGATCATTTCTTATTAACTGTGGCAAGTAATGGTATTGCAGTGAAGCAAGCATACGTAATACTATCCTGCTATAATAAATTTTAACAATTATCGATAATACATAGTTCGTCGTTCAGGACGCGAGACTGAATTCGAAACAGCTGAGATCGCGTGTGTTATGTCTGTTACGAAAGGCTAGCAGTTTTTAATATAAATCAGGGTGTATTACTGTTTCTCCTCGATCATTTTCTTTGTGCCTACGTGATCAGTGGATCTGATAAAATCTAGTAGACAGCACTGAACATGAATCTCGATTCACCTAGTGATTTAAAAAGGATTGACAAATGTTCTCAGAGTCAGTTTTCAGTTGAGGAATAGTACTGATGAATAATGTGAAGCTCAAATCTCGCGGAATGTAGATGAAGTGAAGTAATCTCTATTTTATTTAAAAAAAAAAGACAGTTATCGTGCACAGATGATATTTAAGCATCTTGTGATGTATGCGATAAATGTTCCAGCTCTGCATTATTAATACTTCAAACATATTTACGTAAACATATATAATACACCCCTAAGATTTTAGCTGTTTCAGCAGGTGTCATCCTCATCCCATTGCTGAGGATGCAGATTAAAATACTTGGAAACACGATGGGACTTCTGAAGGCGATAAAACATACGCTTATCGGCATTATCTTGGAGTTTTAAGACTGATGTCAGTGTTGTGACTTCGTTATTGATTATATGTTTTCATGGCACACGCCGAATAAATATAGATTCTACACGCTCGTGAACTCTGTGGTGTCGTTTCAGACAGGGCTGTCAGGCTTTACGGCGGTATATTTTAATCAAACAAAATTGTTAAAATGATTCAAAGTTTTTTGTATGAAACATTTCAAATTAGGATTCCGGCTTAGATTTCTTGCATAATGTGGGCGTTTCAATGCCAAGTGGGTGCTACAAGGACGCCATGATCTCATATAGATTTGACCATGGGTGTAGCATCCGCATTTAAAATATGCCATTATATGTCTTTCAGGCTAAGAACAGAAACAATTATGCCCTTTTATTTAAATCATTGAGATGAACGTAGTTAAACTATGAACGGTTATATGAATCTAACTGATATTTAAGAGAAAAAAAAATCGCGTATTTTATATCTAAATGGGTAGTGAAATTGATTCGAGGTAAGATCTTTTCAAAATGCCGGGTTGGCAAACTCTATGCCTGCTGAAACTGAATACGAAAGGATTTGTTTTCTAGATGATTATATATTTAGGACACTAAGTGCCTATGAATTCTAAGGGCGATCAACTTATCAACTAGCGTAGCAGAGCTTAGAAGTATATACAATCAAACATGTTTTTGTTGTTATTGTAACCACAACAAACTCAACAGTCATTATTATTATTGTTGGATGTCGCCCACTCTGGCATCGTGTCTGCCATCTCTGTGACAGTAAATCTTTTTTTGAAAAAAATATGTTACGCTTATCCAATGAAATAAGACAACCCGCATCGGTCTGATCCGCAAAAACGGAGTTACAGTTGATTCTGCTCAGTGTCGCCCAATTAATATGCATTTTATATTAAACAAAATCGTCGACAAAATATTGATACAGCAGGTATCTTTGTGTTTAAAAAAAAAAAAAAAAGACAGTTCTTTCAATCAAAACTGATTTTGATTGATGGAAAGACGGGACTCTGCCAATGACTACCAACGTTGATTGAACCGCGCACCGTTAATGGCTGAGGACCCATAGCGCATTTTCGATGTAGTACACCAGCGGATGTACAGCTTTCGAAGTTTGCCGTCTCAGATTCAGTTTCACGGTGATTCCTGTGCGTCCACAATTGATGTTGGGGCAACGCCGCTAGAGAAGCAAAACCTTGAATTAAAGGTCTTTCTAAGTGCATGCCCAGTAATAATTTTGTGTTTGGTTAACGATATAAAGAATGCAGTGAAATGCACTGTCATCATATACACTAACGACACCACCTTTAAATATGCAGGAAAGCCTTCTAACCACGTTCATTGCGTAGTTCCTTTCTTAGGAAAAATGTCCTGTACCGTAAAAGAAATTGCTATCTACCCGAAAAACCCATAAGCACCGATATGTTATACCGCTAATGGTCTGTTTTCGTGCCCTGTACTCGTGCCCGACAATTACGTCATAGAACCAGCGCCTATGGTTTGTCAGTTCTTTGGCGTTTGACCCGGCGCCACTCTCTCCGAGCACGTTCGCATCGCCGGCCTCCTCAGTGAACTGGTCCTCTCGGCTAGCGTACGCCGTTTCTTGCATTGGTATATATATACTCATTAAGCATGACGCAAATACTATTTGAAGCCAAGCGAAAGAAGAGAAAGTACAACAGTACCATTTTAGTAACATATAATTGTAATATTGATATTATTAAGAAAGCATTGATACAATATGTTACTAAGACGTCGCTAAGAACTTCGTTAAGAAGATCGCAAGTTGGTTTATCTGCTAAACTCTTTGCCGACCCCGCACGGGGCTCTAACCCCTGTAACAAGTCTTCCATAAACTCTATCAAGTTCATACACATACTTTTTTAGATGAAGGTGATGTCCTACAGAACAATATAAAAGCTTGCTCGTTGCTAATCTCTTAGGTAATGTCAAATCCAAAATGGCATTTCTCTGACCATTCTTCAGTGACACTTCTTCCGCACATCATCACCGCAGCCAAATTTTAGGCAGCGGGGGAATGAAAAAACAGGCTGTAGGTAGCTGAAAAGTGGTTGTTGCGAATATGTGGCGTCAAGACCACGGAGCGAAACAGTTGCTGCATCTTAGATATTCCGTAGCTAGTTTTGTGTTGATATCGATATCACAAAAGCGGTGCTTTCATCCTTGGCCTGAAACACCTAGGCCTAAGTAAAGGTAAAGCAGTGAACCCATATGCACTGGAGGAACAAATGACGCGGAACTCACCCATTAGCTGTGAAACACACCGGCCGCTTAGGCAAGAGATGGGACATAAAAGCAAAGAGCTCGGGAGGAGACATGTTAGACAGCATGACCTCTCAATACGGAAAACGCGCCTGAGAACGGCACTCTGAGACAGGATTACGGTCAAAAAAGAAGAATCGTGGAAAGCGAAAAGAGGCGGATAACGTTTCGTCTGCTAGCAGGAACAGGCGAAGTTATGCAACGAGCTTTGTCGGAGTATAATGGCTCAGTGGGTGTGATCGCTTAACTAAATGGGTGAACGAGTGAGTTCCAAATCCCGACCCAAACCAATGGATCATTAAGGGAGAAACAGCTTCGTGTGCCTCGGTTATGAATAAAGATGTTCATTACATAGCTTTTGACACAATGAGAAACGCACGTATGATACTTTTTCAAATTATTACAAAAGGAAGGCTCCCCATACTGACTTCGCATCACAATAAAACTCAGTGTAAACTTGCCTGAACCTCGGATGAACCAGACTGAGCCTGAAGACAACGAAGATGGCTGTTGCGTCATGTGTGTCAAATGTGACAGTTGGCTTGATACTTAATTTCCTTCGCTCTTTAGACCTTTTGCGTCTCTCCAGCTTTCGAACGCCGTTCTTATCGCAAGGACTTTACAGCACGTATGAACAATAGAAAGAACGGTGTTGTTCGCAGAGCCATACAGATAATATCAATGGATGGGGAACTGCCTAAGACCAACCAGATCCCAATGTTAGTTAGTCAATTAAATGCTCTTAATCTACCTCTTTTATCAGGAGGTTGATATTAATAAACTAAAACTCAACAGAAAATAATCTCTGCTAAAAATTTATTTGTGTTGATCTCTTGTCTGTAAAGTTGGAGTACATTTCTGTTTCTCTGAAACAAATGTCCGGATAATCGACCCGAAATAAATTCACTGCGGTGTTGATTTTATTTTTTGTAACGGAATTATATTTTGATTTTTGTAACGGAAAACTATACAATCGTTGTCACGAAATATAACGTTATTAAACTATAACAGCGACATATGCAAAAACTCTGTGAAAATACTCGACGCTGTTAGTTTTTTTTTATTAGTAATATTATTCTGTTTGGGACTATACAACGCATATGAGACAACAAGAAAGATAACGTCACCTAATTGCATATTTATTACATACTTGAGCTAGCTAGAGTCGAGACGATTTTTTTTATTAACATAGAGCAATCCTTAATGTGTTCGTAGTAGGTTAGGTGGTTTCAGTTCGACCGAAGAGTAGCTAACTTAAATGTGTGGTATGTAGCGATGAAGGCTGTAATTTTTGTCTGTTTGTTTATTTTTTGGAAATTAACAAGTAATCGTCATGTTTACTTCCCTAATAAATATCATTAACAAAAAATATGATGAATGGTGCTAAAGCAGATCCGTTAGACAATTCATTTTGAGCATATTCTAGTCGGATTTAGATAAGCTACTAACGCTGACCAGGATTTTGGCCGTACTAATGTTATTCTCGAATTATATATTTGTTATTATTTAGTCATATTTCATTATGGAAGTTGTTCTGTACTCTTAGAGCGTTCGATTGGAGACGTATGTCTAATCACAGGGTTGCGTGAGAGTATGCATAGCTCATACGAAATAATTACTTGAATAAATTGAACTAAAAGTGTTTAACGAGAGGAAGGTGAACCAGGGCGAGGCAAGTTCGTAACAAAATCTGGGACAACATTTAAGTTACAGACTAAGCGTCTCGAGCACCACAACGGATTTATTAATATTATCATATCATATTTGATTTGTGGTTTGAAAATGGCGCGGCACATCGTTGGAGTACAAAAGTTGCATTTAGGTCCTGTCGCGGGGGCGTTAGATACATTGACGAGGGAGTAATCCTCGCTATAATATAATTACAAAAGATCGGAGCCTGTTAGCCATATAACGACAACCATAGCGCCGGCAATGAAAAGTAATCCGATGATGTAGATACCAAGCACGAATCGTTGGAAGTCGCTGCCCGGGGAGTTCTTGGTTTCGACCAATGCTGCAGGTGATGACATCACAGTTGTGTTGTTAAAGCCTATAGTCTGCAGCTGGATATCCGGCACCGTAGATACTACAATCAAATTACAAACGAAACAAGCATATGCTAACTGAAAACCGAAGACGAGTACTGCAAAATATCGTTAAAAGCTATAATTCTTTCCAGGTACGTAGGTATTTAGTAAGTCCAAAAGAAAAAAAAAAGCCTAAGGAATCTCTTTGATGAATAAATGCACGACGACTGCCTATGCGGATTGTTTTTTTTTACACACATTTTATATATTTTATCAACTGTAAATATAGGCTAAGGTAGTCCGGTTTATCTATACAGTCTCGGCTTTTTTTTCGTCACAAATCTATTATACTTTTTATAAAAGTACTTGTACTTTTATCCTACTACTAGTACTAGTAAAGGTACATAAAATGGTATATGAACAAATAGTATCTCTGTTAAATCTAAAGTTAACGGAAAATAGGCAAGAATATCGAAAAATAATGGACAACGCATTATTCGATAAATTCCTATACTTTGCCAAAAATGTGTAAAAATCTTGCGGCTTTACTAATTTTTAGCGCTAAAGACATTGCCCTAAGCTTATCATATGTAACTTAGTTGTAATCTACTCAAGTATGTATAAACACTTACGCTGAACATGACATTAATAGATCAAGCGATAACAGCCTTCAATATTTAAATCAAGCTGTGTAGACGTAGCCTTCAGAATTTTTTAGACCTCATCGTGATTCTAGTACTGTTTGTACATTGGCTGATACATAAATGAAGCTTCGATTGATTCATACATAAATAAAACATCACCCCACAAGAGACAAACCTCGTTTGTCAACGGAGAATCCATGTATCTGTAAGATTAAATGGACAAGGACGTGGAAGACGACGAAAGCGACTATAAGCCAGATGAACCAGTGCACGTTCTGAAGCTCGGCCTTGGGGAGGTCCACTACCAGGAAAATGGCCACCACTATCGTAGAAATTGGGAGTGAATGTTGCATTAAAAACGAACATTTCGACCTTAACCAGGGCAGTCGTTATATTGCACATAAGTATTCAACTAATTAATTAGAAAATCCGTTAGGACTGAAAATACTTACCACCGCCTTAGCCTTCAGGTTAAAACTATAATAAATAAGTGCTTGTGCACTTTGGTTAGGTGTACAATATTATCGAATTGCTGCAATAGGATTGCGACACACAAAAGATCTAAAGAGTGGAAACATTTACACAGGATGTTCACTGGTTCAAGTTCTACCTCCCAAGTACAAGGGAACTTGTACATGGGAGGTAGATGCAAGGCAAAATATGCTACTTTTACTTGTCGATCCTTCTGATGACCAGCAGTTTTCTCATCATAATTAGATTTTGACCTAACGGTATTGCGTTCCCTTTTCTACTATTGTATCCGCGGGTATCAGAAGAGTGTAATTTGAAAATAGAACATAACAGTTGACTAATATTAGCAATCGCAAAGGAAACCTTCGAATTCAAAACACTCCGCGCAAACCTCGTGTACGATAACTGCAAATTGTTTGTCTTATATTTACAGCAGGTATTAATCTAGGAGGAAAAATAGAATCGTTCCTATATTAATAAACATCTGGCAAACGCTGAAGCATTCGGAACAAGGACATACATGTCTCATGCATTATGACAAGCTAAACCATACGTACCTCCTGTTATCTGCGCCGTATTTCCAACAAACCAGTGCACCCAGTTAAAGAGTGGACGACGTTTGGTGCCAGGATGGCAACGAAACAACGCCATGATTGGTTGACATATGCATAAAGCGACGCAGATGAGTCCGAAGATGGGATGCCATCCGGTCTCTGGAGTAAAGATTCCGAATCGATAGAACATGACCGCTACTCCGGCCAACGACAGCAGCAAGGTCAACACCATGAACACACGATGGCACTAGAAACGTTTTCGGTTTTCATGAGAAAAAGAAGATCTGCACTACTTAGCGCTTCCTTAGTCTGAGCACAAGTAAATACGCATAGTGCACAATTTGTCCAAATAACATAAGCTTATATCTGCACAAAAATCCATTAGAGTTTGGCGTAGGCGTATTTTATGAAAAAAGGTCAAATGCGTTAAAATAAAAAGACACAATACCCTCGAAATGAAATTGATTGTGACTTTTATAGTCGTGAATGCTGTCTAATCTTTTACTTGTAAACAACCGTTTTGTGCCTTACTCAATAGGCACTTTGTTGTTAAAAGATCAATTAATTAAACCAAAAACATAATCAAATCAGCTTTATAGCCACAATGCAAGTGACCCACGACATATATTACAACACATGTGTATATTATTACTAGCTCGGCAGGGGCCTTCTGCTTAACTCTAGAGAGTCCTATTAGGAACAAGGCAGACTACCTAACGGCTCTAAAAGTGAAGTTATTAACTATTTGTGCATCGCAGCATATTTTGTTAGCTTTTAAATGATTTAGTTATGAATAAAGCTGAAAAACAAGACAGATAAAAAAAAATGTGCTTTTCGATCGGCGCTGCTATTTTAGACACCGCGTAACAGACACGTAAGAAGTAATGGTATGGCAGGTGGCGATGTCCTATTATTACCTTATCTGATTAAAATCATCTGTATAGTAGAGCTAATGTTTTTCATATTATTATTAAAAAATTAAAATAATAAAAATTAATAAAATGTTCATTAATTTCTATATGTAAAAAAAAGCCTAAGGGCGACAAATCTGTTTGTTGATGAATTCATTGGCTTGATAACAAGTTTGACCAATGAAGACGTTTTTTTTCCCAACTAAAGCCAGCCGATTTGTAGTGCACTTTATTATTACTTACTTACAAACAACGAACAAATTTATTGCCCGGAAGTTCAGCTTTGAGCTGGGATCAGCCTGTTTTATTTATTGGACCGCAAAATAATACCACGTAGCTGTAAAAGCACTTTTAAACTCGGTCCTTCACAGGTATAGCTAAATAAGAATACAACTAATCTAACCAGGATGGATATATATATACATATATTTGCGTACAGCAAACCACATCTTAACGCCACAAGGCATCTTGTTTTCCCAAACGTTCTTGTAATGTCTGGCAAGCATCATGCCCAACGACGCAGTGAACAGCCACGCGACGATCATGAGGGTAGCGTGGCCCTGTACCCATACATGTGCGTTATCACCTCGCTCCACTCGAATCGCACTAAAGTCTACGGCAGATGAGGAGGCAATTGCCGAATCGTGGTGACGTTTTTCTGCGAATGGTTAGAAAGTGCTCAATCAATTTAACAGATCTACTTCAATCGTGTAAAACCCTTGTTTAAAATATCATACGATTGAATTGATTGCATCAAGTCGTTAATCAATCATGTCGTAAACGTTATCAAAACCGAAATGACTGTGTTAAAAAATGTTCCACCAAGGTTTTGTGAAATTCTCTTGTGATAATGTATTACCGCCGTCGTCTCGCACGCTACCAACAGCAAGAAGCACGTAAAAGCGATCTCTGAGATCATACGTGCGCGACATTACTGTGCTGACATATGGTCTTCTCCACTGGCATATGTGCACACCATTAGTCAAGCTTTGGGCGATCTTCTGGATGTTCGATAACGGCTGTACCTCATTGACCTTCCTTTTGCCCACGATTTTGTTCAATGATTCCCTGCGTAAACATTTACATTCAGTCACCATTATCGTTTCGAGTCATCGGCATTGCAATTTGAAAATGTTCGTTCATCAGGCAGCTCTAGCCAGAATAATCCATTTCGATATATACAGGGTGACGCATTCAAGTTAAAAACAATTTTGGCCAACTGTTCATAGGGAATGCATTCAACTGCTACTGGACATATCTAGAACAAAGCAACAAACTCATCATTACACACAACAGTTTATGACTATTAGATTTTCAGCAAAGCTCAGTTATTAGCTAATCTATTTCCATGCTGGGCGAAACCTTATCAAGCTAAAGAGGGTATCTACTTGTACTCGAAATCGTTACTTCTGCTTTGTTCGAGTATAACTTAAACAAGCCTAAGTGAACTATTACGTTACGAAATAAAAGTTGTAATGGTGATGGATGCTGGTTATTGCAAATAAACACGCTCCTCGGGAATAGCTGTCTTAAAAATAAAGCATAAACATATATAAAATAAGGTATTTATCGTTCACAAACTTACAAATTAAATATATCTCAAGTTATGGGCCAGTGTTGATGTGATTTAAAATATGGAATTTGGTAGTAGTAGTAAATGCGTTAAAATTACTGGAATGCCTTGGACTTGGGCCTTGAAAATGAGTGACATTCCATTTTTATTTTAGCAGTTTATTAACAAAAACGCATACGTACTGTCCAGTCTTATACAAAACAAAATACGCTGGTTAGTGTTCGGAAGAAACAGCCCAAAGACGATTCTGTCGCTTTCGTTTTGGAAATTTCGATATGAAAGAATCCCGTCAGAGCGGTCGACCAAGGACGGAAAAGTTAAAGATTGCGAAAGCTGCACAGGAGCGATACGTGAGTAGCTGCGATTTCGCCAAGAACTAAACATCAAGTTTTAAACCGTTTGAGGGAGAATTGCTATAAAAGAAACCCGACGTCCGCCACACGAGTAGATGTTAAATAATATAGTCGATCGTAGTTCCATCTGCGAGACTTTACTGAAACCCAATGAAGCTTAAATATTTCTAGAACGGTTGAATACCTGTAACAAAAAGTGGATCGCATATAACGTTAACATGCCAACGAAAAAGAAATAGTGATATGTGCTCTACAATCTGTAAGAAAGTCCGGACTGACGCCAAAAAAAGTGATACCATATGTTTGACGTGATTGGAAAGGCATTGTGCTGTATGAATTTGTACCGCTTAGAATAATAATCGTTGCGGACTCTTACCGTCAACAACTAATGAGGTTGTAAGAAAGCATTGAAACAAATCGACCGGCACAAGCAAACAGAAAAGACATGGTCGTCCACTATCAAAGGGCGAGGTCATATACATTTTTAGCTAACACGAAATAATTTAAAATACTTTAATGCATCTGCCGTATAGGCCAGATCTTGCGTCACCAACAACCGTAAAAATTTTCCGCCCAAGAATTAGTATAATGATAATATTATTTCGAAGTATGAAAACAGTTGTCTCAAGTTTGCCTTGAAAGCGGTCAATATTTTTTCAACAACCCAATATATATTTGCATTGCGAACGAATCAACCATCGGCCGGAGACTGACATCGTGTTACCTACCGGCCAAGGCTTCCCTAACCTAACCTAACCGCGTCCGAACTAGCACCTATTTCTTGTAAACATTCTTGGTCATTGAGCTCGGTTACAGCTACTAGTCACGCTGCGTACATGCAGCATTGCCCTCCATGCGGCTACGTCCTTTGCCATTCATGTCCATTACGTCCTTGCAGCCCCCACAGTCCTCTAACGGTGCCTCGCACTTCCGTCTGTTGTTGTTATGGGTCCACGTGACCTCCTTTGCGTAAGTTTTCATGGTCCGGGTATGACTACTTCGTACTTCTTATATAACCGCTTGTCTCCATACGCCATTCATCTGACCTTCCTCTTTCGTCAACCACCTGTCCTTCGTGGCTGTACTTTCGGCGCCGAGCATGCAAACAATGACTTGAGTTGCTATTCATACTGGGGCTGTCCCTATCGTTGACCTGATTAGTGGGTTCTTCATTCATAGTCTCGTCCCCCACCCTCCACAGTTAAGCTGGAATCAGCTAAACAGACCTGGGCGGCCTTAAGGTCTTGTGGCTTTGCCGTTTCTACAGGTTTGGTAGGGCATAGGCTTTGTTGCGGCCATCATATTATGAACAACTAGGCTGTTGGCCAGAGATTGGCAACCTACAGGCCAGTACTTGCTATCATAACCGGTTACAAATTAGCAGCTATCTATTATTCACTGCGGCCAAACGTAGCGATCGCCGTTTCAGTGGCTACGTTTTTTTTGATGGTTACATAAGATCGTTAGAATATTGAAATAACTTAGAAAGTGGACACTTCTTTTGTCATTTAAACATATGTCTTTTAAGAGATTACAGATATTTGTTTAAACAACATTGTAATAGAATTGCTATGGTGCTCCCTTAAAAGAAAGCGAAAGACTTGTGAAACTCAAACAAAAATTAGTTGAAGGGCCTGCCATCCTGATCTAGGACAGTCATGTAGGTGTGCCTTTAATCAGTTTCTTTCGAGCAGTATTTTATATGATCTAACATTTTCTCTTGTCTATAACCTACCTAATGTCAAGACTTCCATTGACGTCAATGCACTCGACAACGGCATCATCTCCCATCAAATTGTCAAACGAAAGTCCGGCAGCGACGTACTTATTCGTGCCAGCGAGCGATATCATTTGAAAAAAGTACCTGTGGAAGACCATCAAACGATCGCCATTTTAATAAAGCCCTTTGACTGTCGTTGAATATAATGATACACAAAAACTGGCATGCAAATCACAGATTTGTATATACCATCATCCTGAGCTTTCACGTCTTGTGTTACATTTTATAATGGAACGTTTTAACTGTTATTATTAAGAACAAGATAATATATTAAGAATACTGATATCACTCTTTCTAGCAATAAAATCTGCAAACTTTTTTTGCTTTTCTTTGCATTTTATTTTTATCGCCTTTAGCTATTCACTCTGTGTAAACAAGTGATTGCGACCACTCTTTCAGTATGGTATCTAGGACACACTCCCACTAGACAGTTTTGATGCTTGTAAGACTTAGGTAAGTATCTTTAACTGACTTGGTAGCCATACGGAACGATAACCAAACACCGTCGTGGTTAAATGAGCAGCTTGAATATTGGTTGAATATGGTCATCACAACAAGGCCGCCTGGTAACGTGGACAAATTAACCTTATTCATATGCATAGTTTTTCAAACGCAAAGATCGAACATAACTATTGCGACTAGCTCAATGGGAGCGATATAACTTATACTTAATCTCGTGCGATTTGATGCTCACATTACTTCCTAAATCATTCGTATGAATATAAAAAAGTAGGATCCGAGTCCAAGTTTGCCTAATCTACCATAAATTTTAATGTCTGCTTTATACGCATTTCCATGATAGTATCACAAGACACATCTTTAGCTTAGAAGGGGCGACTGTGCAATAATGTGCACAAAAATTTCGGTGTAACTAAGTTTTTAAGCGTGTAAATGCAGAGGTCTGTTATCTTCATAGCATATTTCACACTTTTTCTTGTATAGATGGCAGAATCTAAGCTTAGCAACGGCTAACTACTAGCTAGATTACACCGTTTAGTATTCATGCCGAGATGGTGTCGAAGGATGATACGACTGCGTACTTGAAGACCTTCTCCTCTGATATCAACATGCTGTTCTGCCGGTACCATTCTGATATATTATCGAATGCTTTTTACAGTTGGTCCGTAATATTTAATTTTGTTACCGACATGTATGCAAATCTTGAAGTCATCAGATCTTTGGGGTCAAAAACGAATACTTTACACACCACGAAAAGGAAGGCCTTCGATGGACATGGCTTTAGGCATTTTATAATACGGCCGCCCACATTCAAAGGCCCGAATATTTCATTATAACTATAATGCTACTTCCAAAAATGTCAATGTTTGCCAGTACCCAACTGCTTATCAAAGTGAAGATTACACTTTCGTTTGTCAACGTTTCGTGCCATGACAAACGCCTATCATATCCTGCAATATATATCCGATCATTCGTAGATTAGCGAGTATATGATATATGAAACGTTATTTATTACATATTTAAATATATTGGAACTAAAGGAACTTGCTGTAGTTCGAACTAGTAACCAATGATGTCCCCAAATAGATACATCTTGGACAGCAAGCGATTTTTGCTAACTGTAAAATTGATTTAAAATCCTTAGTTGTAGGTTTCGAGTAATAAAAAACGGTCATCCAGTGGTTGACCGTATAATATGCTAAGCATTATCATCACACTTACCCATAGCTGGGTTCTTCCGTATACCCAAGCACAACATCACACTTTCTTTGAGCAATGCAGTTGACAGGCAAACCAAAGCACCCCTCACTTCGCCCGCACTTGTCGTATACACTGTCTGGAATTCGCGGTCTCTGTCGAGGTGCTCCACTTCCATGCGCGGCAACCTCAGACGACCTAAGGTCTGACCAGAACTGGTCAAACGTTTTCACCACCGTACCCCTAAAGAATGTAAAGCAATAGAAACGCTACGGTTATGAGAAGCCCTGGTGGCTAAGTTGCTATGATTGCTGGTGGGCTTAAAAGCAAAATGGAATTTCAACTATTTATAGGAAAATGTACCCTTTCGTGCTTCACTAGCATGCCGTCACCGATGAGACTTGAAGCGTTGATTGCTTAAAAGGTAATGATGAAGCGAGCATTATTTGTGTTCTGTGAAATCATGATTAATATCGTTTATATAAAATTAAAACGCAACAACGATAGGTACATGCACAGATACGCACATAAAGATGACACGGCCACTGAATCCTGCAGGAGGCGTCCACACTGCACGAACGGCACTCTTGTCATTAGAGTCCGCGTGCGTAAGTCCAGACTGAAATATTGGAGCTGGTGCGATGATATTGATAATAGAAGGAGATAGCAATGTTCAAAGTCAAAAATTATAGGTATACCGATTATGCCTATACCAGAGATAAGCTCATTCGAGCGCTCAGATAGAATTACTCACAGCGCGCTCTCCGAGACAATCTAGAGTTTTAGCGTTAGGATCTAGTGACGACGAAAAAGTGCCAGGAACGACTGTTTGATGATCCGAAGCGAGACGAGCATTAAGGAGAAAACCGCGAAAAGACTCGTTTCCTACAAGGTCGACTGTAAATAAATTGCATTAGACTTTATGTTGGTTCAACAAGTGCGTCCCTTAGGCTAATACGAATAGTGACATATTTCACACTGTCCTAATTCATTTTTATTTAAGCTATTTCTATAGAAAAATAACTTTATCTACCGTATATTAGGTGAATAATTAAATATTTTATGACTCTATATAAGGCTTACATCGGCTCGATCGAAGCGATCGAAATTAGAGAGTTTTAAATACATGTCATAATCATCGTTATTAGAGTCCGATCTCTGCTGAAAGAACAATTTTTAGCCGCGCGAATACTTATAATAATATTTCCGAACCTCTATTTATAATACGTCCAAATTTAATGACATATTATAAATGGAGCTCTCAACTTGGAATATGTGTAGCGCGGAAAGATATGACTAAAAATAGTAATGTTATAATACGATAAAGGTTAATCGTCTGGTGCTTCAAGGTTGGCTCGGTATATGCATCCTAATCAATCCGTACCATCGTTTAGGTATTAAATAAATTAAAATGAGCATCAATCAATGTGACTTGCTTTGCATTGTTGAAAGGACGACACAGGACATAATACAAAGAGATTATTCCTAGAAGCACAACTGCAACATATGACAATAATATGAAATGAAATGGTGTCTTTGATCGCCTTGACGGGAAGCAACTGTGACGCGATACCATCGCGACATGGCCGCAACGAAATGTCATTATCAGCTCTTGAGTGAACACTTTTATCATCTATTTAACATGATTTTACGCAAACTTTTAAAAATCTCCCCGAGATTTACATTGAAGCTAATTCGTGATTTAGGTATTACTGTAAAGTTTGACAAACACGTTACCGAGGCCATGTTGGCCTACTAATGTCTATTTGTAACGCAATGCTGTGTTATTTCGTTGCTAAAAAGGCCGTACTTTAGGTCACAATGCACAGTATAGATTTGTTGTACAGAACTAGTTTCTGTTGTATGTTTCCCAGAGCTACCAGCGTTGGAGCCACGCACTAAATCCATTAGATCATAAACCTCGTGTTATCCTCTACGCCGCATGCTGATAGGTATGGATCTAGATGCCAAAAAAGTCGTAAGCGTAAATTTCTACTAGAGATTAACGTCGTCGCCAGATTAGGCCTTTTGGTCTAATTAATCGATCGTCCGCTACCAGCTGTGTTCGAGCGAAGAGCAATCCTTTCCAGTAACGTTTGTTTACTCCTGTGTGTAACATCTTACATCTAACATCTTCAATGAAGTCTCTTGATATCAAATGAAAGAGTGTTTGTTTTATATGAAAATTACCTAATTCGACTAAATACTTTATCTCTACATATTTAAAAATGGTGGCTTTCATCTTCAAATTTCCTCGTAATTGTTGCGTTGGAGAAAAATCGCTAAAAGTTTCGCTATGAAGAAATATTCGTGCGACAAACATACGTTTCATCAAGTGTCTAAAAAGTTACATACTGTATTTAAACAAAGAATCATACTTTGAACTTCATTGCCCCTGGAGTTTACTTCAATGCGGTAAGGTGAAGGTTTGGATTGAGGATCTCCACTGTGGTGCGGAAGAAGCGTCAGGCAAGTGTTAGGTGGAGCGCCTGAAGGGTATGTATCAGCTAATTGAACGAAGGCCAAAAACAGGACTAAAGCCACCACAGCTGAGATGGGCACCATAATTATCTGTAAAGAATGAACAATTAGGAAAAGAGACGGTACACGTGATGTTCACGACTGTTCTGTTTTTGTCGCCTAGTACAATACCATTCAATGTTCACTATTATACTTTTAATGACGAATAAACTGTTAGCCTCTACAACCGCACAGGCTGATATATTTGAAAGAGAGAGCGTAGCGGCAATTACAATGGCCACTATTTATATCACTCAATAACTTACAATGGAATGGTGAATCAACCTTAATCGCCCAACATTTCACACACTTGCTAGCTTATTTGCTGGTCTTTCTATAAGTAACCGTTGCATTTCGTCTTATTTCAGATTGGTACATAGCTCATCCACTCAACGTAGACCCCACACAAACACAACCTAGCTTTTTGTTCAAGAATAAATGGCTCGTTTGTTCCAGATTACTAGTTATTTAGTTAATCGTCCTAGTTCAAGTCAATCTCTACAGGATGCAACGTATTTATGCAACTACTTTTTCCATTTCTCAAGACACTTCGAATTTGGTTGTTCGGTTAGCAACTCTTATGTTATTTCTCTACCGAGTGAAAAAGTTTTTCCTTTAGACTTATTATTAGTATGAAGAATAAGAAAATATCGCTGGGGATTCGGTCCAGTGAATACGGGCTGAAGCAGTACGCACCCCCAGCTTTTTTTTTTTTTGACAAGGACGCTTGTAGAGCAATAGAGTGTGAGTCGATGCGTCGTCGTAACGGAGGCCTCAGGATTTCCTTAGTTGCGGTTCCACTCTTTTTCGTCGGACAGAGTCACGCAGTTCTCAAAATTTCTTCGTATTACTCCGTGGGTAACCGTGGAGTCGAACAGTATAAACGATTAACTAACGGTCAAGAAGAACGTGGGGAGCACGACAGGTTTGTCTAGGATCACTGTAGCAGGCTTTCCAGGACCAATATCGTTCTAATAGACTTCTATACGCTTGAAACATTTGTTTGCTTGAGCTTTACACAGCTTCCGACTTCTGTAAACATTCTCCGACATCCGCAGAGAATGTGTACAATTGATTCTATTTTCTACACATAAAACCTGATGTAAGTTTATTGCTCCATTTGGGAAAAATTGCAGAACGCTTAATACATAGACCTATTGGATCTTATCAGAAAACTTGAAATTACGTCAGATTTGTGTGAAATTTCATTTGTATGTAATTGAAGTCCTGTTCTTTCTGCGAAAACACACCTGGATTACAGGCGGTCATCTAGCAGCCTGCAAATTCAAACGGCTCATTTATCTCTGAATAAAATAGTTCACTACAATGCCAAAAGGACAACCGTATTTTGTAAGTCTATCCAATCGTATTTACAAGCTATAGACCAACGAAATCAACGACCGAACAACGAAAAAAAAACCATATATCATTTAATAGTTGATCTCCGCGCTTGCTTTAGGTTGTCTGCTTCGAACCCGGTTTTGCGTATAGCGATTCTATTGAATGCTAAGCAGTTTTAAACTTGCCAAGCCTTCCACCCTGGCGTGGATCCACGAAGCAGAGAATACATTGTAGGCTTCCTGCCGTTCTGCCAAAAACGGGTTTCATTAACGAAAGGTTCTGCGACCAGCCGCCTGGGATACGTATCCCCTTCTGGACTATCTCTTCAATACCCATCATGCTGTACATATCCTGCATGGCACCTCCCGTCCACAGTCGCCAGCGTGACCTTTGGGTTACACGTTTCAAAATCCAACCATGCATGTCATAACTCCGCCAGGTGCCTCGGAGCTGTGAGTTACCTAGCGTGTAGGGGGCGCTCGATAGCTGCCCTAAAATGACAACTTGGTCGGAGACAAAGCACATACGCATCTATACAGATATACGCGTGTGGTGCATATGCCCACATATTTAGTTTGAAGTCAGATTGTAAAGCGGCTAGAATGCTACATAATGACAAGTGATTCGAGAGTCATACTGCCTATTTGCACCATACATATAGAAGTCAATACAATCGCCATACTCACTTATATTCCTGTTTACAATATAGCTACAATAGTCCTGCGACATAAACAGAAATAAGGAAACGTTTTTAGTGTACATTGAAATACGAGTGATAGAGGTATTTGACGAGCCATACAATAAACATGTGCGATCATAATTCGCAGATTTATTTTTCGAAAAACATATAAAAAGATATAAAAAAGGTATGTACACCCAACAAAAAGATGGTAGAGCTGCCTTATGACAAACCTGATTTGACGACACCGCAACCATATGAGTGATACCTACAGAAAAAAAATCCAGCTTTATTTCGTAACAGATATATTAATGTCAACAAAAAAAAAACCAGCAACGTATTTTTTAGCATGTCATCCTACCTAGCAATATTGCAGTGTTTGTGAAGATATCAAACTGGCAATATACGAAAGCTTACGTATGATTACAGCACTCGTATGCGCATATCTTTCAGTAACGAAACACTGACCCTTAAAATGTCTCAGAAATTCCGCAAGGTTTCATACACGCACTTCTAATACTCCTAATAATAATACGTGGTCATGATATGATCATCGTAGGATCGTGAATGCAGTTTGGAATGACGTGAAACTGAAGAAAGGATGCCTACGGCTGTATATAATAACTAGCTTGAAAATAATGGGTACAAAAGTGCAAGCTTCCAGTCAGAGAGCAATTATATTGCTATCTAATCTACCGTAGACGCACTCGAATTTAGATGTATTACAATAAATATGTCGTATAAACTACAGGAGTGGTATTTTTGAGGACACTGAAACACAAGTACGTCCTAGATTGGTAGAATTCCTAAATTAGCTTGATTGTACTGCCTAACATCCGTAATATATTTACTTTAGCAGTCAGTGTAGGCAAATAACTTGGTTAATTAACATGGGTCACTGCATGAAGTCTCGCCAGCGATACCCAAGTACTACATAAACTAAAAATGTTATTTTTATAATAAATAGTTATTATATCACTCAACCACTATTAGTTCTAAGAACAAAGCACTAGAACAGTCTTTATTATCATTTTCAGAGTGTGCGTGGTACATTTTACATCAATCACGCGGCATTTTGTAGTTGTAAACTCAACAAAACGTCGTGTTTGGAACTCACGTTCATCTTTAAAATGTCTCATATTTAGATTTACAGATTGTAGATTTAGACTTTATCCAGTTAGATTTGTGGGCCGGCTACCTGTCTTTTCCAAAATTCAATATATTCAAGCAATATATTCAAATATTCAAGCAATTCTCTATCTTTCATTACACTTGAACTCGATACGAATGTTTTGTAGGTTGTAATAGATGCAAGAAACTAAACGCAGTTAAAAAAGCTACTCGAAGAACCAAGTCCAAAGGCAGTAACTGCAACGATCCTAAAGTTCGAAAAGCACTATGAGTTAGGCCTAACCTGTTAATGTCATATGTTTGATCCGCATTTACGCGATCAAAGTGTAGGACGACGTATTTGTCGACAAACGGCCTGAGGTCAGTATCGATTTGCCATTCATGGAAGTCGGCTAGGGCTTGTTACTTGATATCACTTTCGCACACCCTAAAGGTGAAGTTACACATTTCAACATTGTCTAGGTATATTGTTGCAAATTTTCAAGTTAGGAGTGAGATATCAACTAATAAGTTTGTCTACCAGATATGCATTGATGTTGCTTTGGGCAGACGATAATGAATTTAATCAATGAATGGCGAATGAGTGATTCTTCTGAATGTGATCTGAGATTAAAAGAAAATTGTCAGTGTGAGACGTTGTTCTCCCGCGCTCACCGAAAATTAACGTATAGACACTGACACATATTGTATCCGAGGCGGCTGGAAGAATAGGCGGTCGATATGAGCCTTTGCTAGTTTACATAGATTGCTTGGGAGATGATGCTCTTCGAAAGCCTGCACGCAACTACACAGTCATTTTAATGGAATGGATACAAGGGTTTCATTTATCCTCAGTTGTTGTCGTTTCACTTAACTAGATGTCGTGCCTTTATGTTGAATGAGACCCTTTTAAAGCAGCCGCGTGATTATTGATTTTGAAAAAGGTCCATATCAGCCAGATAAGCTTTCAAGCCAACAGTTCAGGCACTCCCCCCAGCTCCGATTCTCAAAGTCAGCATTTTATCGGCTAGGCCTCGTACGCAGCGGTAAGATAGCTGCCGAGCGTCTTCATGGGAAAGTCGAGGGTATACTTTTATGAGCGTTTGCACTCACATGAGCGATGCTGTCGTCTTAAGGTGAAATGGGTAAAGAAGAAATGAAAAAGATGAAAGAGAGGTTTATTAATGGAACGGAAACAATGAATCTTTGTATAAACTAGGCTTAAGAATTCCGCGGGTTTTAATAAATCTTTTTTCATGCAGATCGAGAGTTTTTACAATGTTAAGCAAGAATTATTTCTGACGAAGATGCTGTTCGTCAGATACAACTGATTTTATATGCACATACTTAAAGGTCGAGGTCAAAGAACTGCTGGTGGTTGTTCATTTCATCAACTTAGAGGTGATCCATTCCATTACTGCCGTGCTGCGGGTACAAGAGCTATCAAGTGGAAGAGACGAAAGACTTTTGGCAAACGATGCATGCGAGTATGTATAGCCAGCGTACATATTCAAGTGGGCCACCACTGACTGCTTTTATATATATTAATCAAGATGTTTTGTGGATACAGTTTTTATAGGTAGATCTAGTTGAGTGCTTTGACGGAATGTTTAGCTTGCGTAAAGCTACATAAAAACAATGGTATATATCTATATATATATATATATGTATATATGTGTATATATACACCGCTGTTCCTGGCAAGTAATAGAAACTTTTGTCAGACAAAAAGTGCGTCACAACGCCTACATAGCGTAAGCAGAGAGGTTGAACCAGATATTTTCATGTGATTTATATTATAATAGTAACATAGAACTGCTGTCAATATAACAACCATATATAAACTACATTCATAAAATTATTAAAAATTACTCTTTTTTAGCGCCAATTTAAAGCCATCTCCTAAAATGTGAAATTTTGGTTAAAATTTGAAATGTATACTAGCTTAGAGAGAAACTGAAATGAGAGGAAGATATCGGAAACAACGTAATAATTTGCTATTTACTCTTCTGCGACGGGTTCACGACGATGAATTTGCAGAGTTAGGTAATAAAGCCATACTGTATCAGACTAGTACTCTATAGGCATTATACCTATGGGCGCACACTGTGTTCATGGCGTTCCTTGGTTCGAACCTGTCCACTTCACTAGTGTCCAACCGACGATTCTTTATTGTACCATTTTTGCAGCAGAACATTTTCGCTCATTCCAAATTTCATGCCGACAGGTCTTGAAATCAACGACAGTTATAAGCTTGTCGTCCACCGCAAAACTTACCTGATCTGTTAAATGTGATAAATTGAATTCAAAGGACAGACTTTCTAGCCTTTCAACAAAAAAGAAAGCGTACTCAACTAGCCGCTACCTTAAAGCTATTAGATCTACAATTGTAGATCTCAGAAAGTACTTGCAGCGTCTGATAAGAAGCGCTGGGTGTCAGTATGGTCTTTCTCGTGTATCCTATTGGAATAGTCTTCTTAGGAAATATAGTAGTAGTCTTCTTAAGCTTGAAGAAAATCAAATAGAAGAAGCGGAGAGCACCAGTGTATAGCCGATAGTTTTTCGCGCTTCATTTTTAAATTCTGCACTTCAGACAGACACTTGCCGCCATCTTAGCATTGCTTTTTCAATATTTTACATGACCAGCATATTACAGAAGTCAGTAGTGGTAGGTGGTACAAGTTAAACGTTTCATGCTGATTACATACTTTTCTTATTTTATACAGTTATAAACTTTGTACGCTGATTATTTCAACGTGGTTCTGATTAACGCTAAAAGGAAATAAATTACCAAACAATATTGAACGACAGAAAAGATCGAGCAGGTGGGTTCGAGATTTCGGAGCCATGCTATGGAAGGGCAATCAAACTACGTAGTACGCGACAAGTTTTAAGCTACTGGATCGATCTACGCTACCCCGAGCTGTAGAAGACCTACAGCTGCTATCCGCGAAGAGGATTAAATGTTTAGGTCGATCATGAGTGAAAACCCCCGAACATCTACATGCAGACCTTCTCTTGAACTATTTATTTCCCAGAGATATTTGCGGCATATATAGAGCAGACTGCGGGAATGCACAAATAATATAAGTCATAAATTCGAACAATTGCGACATAAAACAAAGTGTGACTTTCTGAATTAATAAATAATAACAGCCAAATTAGCACCGTAATCGTCCTTGTAGCCTTGATTTTAGATTTGTCCTAAGGCTTTGGCATTATTACATTAATTATATTTTTGGAAATTTTAGAAATAATATGAGGGTGTTTCGGTTGCAAGGATGTCGCACAATTCGATTGGCTCTTTATTGTAATAGTTGGCGCGTCTTCTTCTACGGATGTGTAACGAAATCTCTGAGCAAGCAATTTCAGTCAATCTGTCCAATTACCTTTGGCTCATATACATCGATAGCGAGGGTAGAGCGAGTATTTTTTTCAGCCAGATAAGCCGCCTCGATAAAGCTGATCTACTCAGAGTGCTAAAATAAACACATATTTAAGAGCCTTTCGGCAAAGGGTTGCTGCCGTCAACGACTGCCGCGTGGTGAAACACCTTCATCCTGAGCGCCAAATTTTGATAGTTCCAATGCACCATTGGTCGTTTATAGTCTCCCTAACGTTTATGTGACAGAATGATAAAACAGTACGGCGGCAGCAGGAACAACTATACACTACAAGCACTGTGAGGCCCTCATTGTTCAACTGCCAGTTGGCTACGATGCCCACATTGGCAACTACGATTCTATACTTGGTATGGAAAAATGCTAACGACTGCGCTGTATTTCTATACATGAAAATGACTTTTGTATTCTTAGTTACGTGGTAAAGAGGAGAGCTGAAAGAGTGAACCATTTACTGCCTCTAGAAGAAAAGACGTGAATAGTCTTAAAAGATAAAATCGAGTGTCGGATATGAAACTAGAAGACTATCAAAGAACTGCGTTGAAAATGATGGCACAAATAATTCCCACTTTTTGTGCTTAAAGGTTCATATAGCCGCCGGGCGTTCGTGTTTCCTGCCGGAAATAATGTGGGTACTTGCTTTGTGTGCAATCCGACTGAACGTGATAACGTTTATGGCACAATTTTGGTTGATTGATCTCCGAAACTTGTGTCGTTTAGTGCAAAAACTTAATAACTTCATAAGCACCAAGTCGAATCATGACTTATTAAGCAATTGCATTCAAGTGCCGCTTCAAGTTTCCTAGTCAATTTGCCTTCTTTTAAGGACACATATTTTCATTAGATTTTGTAATTTAATTCTCCTACTCATTATCATAATTGAACTAGACCTTTTAACGAAGATAGATAAAATGTCCTAAGAAAAAACCTTTGTAATGTAGGATTGTTGCGTAACTCTAGAGAAAAGATTTCGAGCTTGATGAGACTTTGAGTCTCATTTAAGCGTAGCTTAAAAACTTGGATCAAGTATAGTAATGGATATAGAGAATTAGCATACCGTTATTGAGAGACATGTACTTGTTTGATCCCCACCTTCAGTCCATCGTTTTACAATAGGCAGGTCGTATTAGGTTTTTGTTATTTTTATTTATTAATAGTGGTCATTTACCATAACTGAGTCCTACCGACTAAGAAATTCGGGCAAATTACTACACGTAAAAATATGCCGCCTATAAATTCCATCGGTTATAGAGAGACACTGACAAGCCTGTGTTCATCTCATAGGACAAACATTTTTATTACTTGACATGAAGGATATACTCAATTGCTACTATTAGTAGTCGAACCAGTTATTACAATATATCGAAGCAGTATTATAAATTAAGGAAAAGAACGACGTTTTGCATTTGAAATAGTATTGCAATTCGAAATAATTAGGTGTTTAAGTTTTTTAAAAACTTGTGCGCGGAAACCGATTAAGTTACCTATTATTACCTTGGGAGAAATGGGTTTAGAGAGAAAAATATGTTTTGTCTCGAAAATCAACGCTCAATCGTCAAGTCTATGTTACTTGCAGGTTACGACACTGCAGAAATTTACTGAAGAATGGTGAAGACATTAAACAGGGAGGCCTTTAGAAAGAAAAACGCAGTACGTGGATGGCAAACGTGTCATAAATGAAAACTGGAATATTGAACACTAGCACAGAGGTAACCAGATATAAGGACTCAAAGAACAAGAACCCATTATCGGCATCGGGTAGGCTTTCCATAAAAACAAACTTTGCTGTCTCTGTCCGCATTGCACACGTAACGTGTTACAGAATTTTAATCCAAATATTAAAAATACAATAACTCTGCAAAAAATAGGCCCCCGTGAATTGATTTCAGGGCACTTGGAAATGCGTGCCGTGTATTACATGTAATTTGCGAAACGTTAATCAACAAAAAACCTCGCCTGAAGCATATAGTCGCCGTAGACAATATATAGCTCAATTTCTACTACTAGCCATAGAGGAAGCCTTAAAGAAGCCGAGTTTGGCAGTCGTGTCAAATAGGTCCGAACCTGAAGTGATATTAGTACTTGCAGTGGACACCAGGGGGCATTTGCCACTATGGAATACTCGACAAATTTGAGACAATAAATGCGGCGTCGAGTTACTCAAGAAATTTATGGGCCATTGGCACGATGAATTGAAATCGCGCGTCTGGGTTGCTTGAAGGCCACACCAGTCCTCATCGCCATGCCCCGAATACTTCCTCGTTAAACAAAAAATATACAACGTCGGGTTCAATCTGTTTATTCTCCCGACCTAGGTTCGGGGCTTTCTATGGTCCAAAAGGTAGGCAAACACATTCCATTATCGATCTTCTTCGAAAAGGCATGGGCAACAAAAATGTATATAGGAACGCGGTTACATGCCGTAAATAATTGCCAACAAGGTTCGATAGCGCCGGCGGTGTGCAGAAAATAAATGATGATCGTCGGATTTACCTGTAGCAGCATCATGGATGCTGGTGCTACGTTATTCATGCGCTATTACTATTCATTTAACGTTAATTACTAGATGGATATTTATTACATCGATGGATACTGCTAAACAGTCTTGATCTGTGGTAGCTTTCTGCACAGATTTTTTTTCTATCATGCTCAATGTTGTAGCTGTTTGCGTTGATCATGAATCGTTTCCCTAAAACGTCGAGTGAACTCAATTTAGCCCACTTGTGCAAACACTAATAACTCTTACATTAGGCAAGATTACGACCAGCTTGCAGCAAGCGCAGCAATGAGGCACAGACGGTCATTCCTAATTGAACTGCTATGTTTTCAATTTGTATTACCGTCAACTGGCAAGGTGTTGAAGAGAAGGGTAGGTAGCAGCCGCAATTGTCTTCTGGATATACACCAAATTAAACGAGGAGTTCCGTGTCTGCCTTCTTAAGGGGCAATAGCTAGAACCAGCTGTGGCAGTGTCAACAGGGACGTTCGCAAGAGGTGACCAGAAAATGTCAGAACACGAAGTTTCCCAAGGGCAGTGAGCAGACAATAAAGCAACGCAGTTGCAAAGCACGGAAAGCCGTCTTCAACCAGTTTTCGCCTTCGTTCTCTTCCCATTCGCACTAAAATCCGTTCATCTAACCAGCGAAACGGATGATTGGAGTTGAAAAATCGCTAGCAGTGCCTATATACACTAATTTGGCTCCAAGTGCTTGGAGAAAGGAACTGAAAAAGTTATAATGATAACAGCTTACGTTTGCCTATTTTACGCGAAACAATAAGCGCCTCTGCAGGTCGATGGCTAAAGTGCTGAAGTACTACTCTGCAGTGCATGGTGGTAACTTTTATTAGACTGAGGGGCCTAGAAAAGTACAGGACACCTCGAAACGCTTTACTTAACGCGCAACAGCTTCAGCCAGTTAGTCAAATGCATATCAATTAAGCAACAGTATCGTTAAGGTGAAAATGCCTATTTAGTGCCTATAATTAATAAAAATAAAAACTCAAAAATAAGCCCAATCTAGCTCGACAAGCGTCACTATTGAGCTGGTGCTGCTCAGCAAGTCTAATATTAATTAACCCGCTCCAAAGGATAGGATTAATATTAATTAGCCCTTTGAGGGCAACTTCTACGATGTTGCGTGAACACCTTTAGAATTGAATACCTTTACGAATCTAAATAAGGTACATTTGATTGTGGTAAATTCTATCGCGTCACTGATGAGCGTAAAGGGTCGCCGTGTTCAACTACGGGCTGCTGAAACGCTCCTTATGCATAAAAATCAAGAGGACCAGAACACTACAGTGGAAAAAATCTAAATGAGCTGACAAATTTAAAAATCGTGAGTCACATTGAATGTCGATTTAACCTCATCGTAGTTATTGAACCATCCATAATAATAATAGGTTTTCGAATTCACTGAACAATAGAAATACGCTTTTGACGGTAAGCGATTAGAGTAGCCAATTGTTTAATTAAAAAAGTGTTTGCTTATTGCATAGACATTAAAGGTGCGTGTCGCTACGCTAACTGTTTTATTTTGAAGTGATTTTTAGGGATAATTTCGTTTGTGTCCGAAACTGAACAAACACCAACTTTCGCAGTTTGCCAAAATTATGTATATGTTTAGGTTGTGCTATATTATGCTCGAGTTGGACCTTCAACAGTTTTTTTTTTGTGTCTGTTAGTTGGCGGCAAAGTCGGAGCCACCTTATTATCGCTGTCTGTTTCGGTCTGGCGCGTGTTGCTATTATCCATATGTCCTTCGCCTGCGTTTTGAAGCGAACTTTACAGCTTATCCTCCAAACAGTCAGATGCTGCATGGAATCGCAAAAATTGTTACTTGTCTTAGTTGCATTCATTTGCCTTTAAAGATACACCATTTTCAGCCTACAATTGCAACCGCAATACGGATATATGGAGATACGTGGTTGGTATATTAAGGGTAGGAGTTTGTCCCTAATTTACGTTCAATCATTGGCGCGACACAGTTTAAACCTATGAAATATCTTATCTGTATGTAATTCAGGTCAGGCTATTCCGTGAGATCACAATAATGGCTTTCTGCAGATCCTCTCTTGTATTTGCGAATGATCCTACAACGAATCGTGAGAAGTTTTCCCTTAACGTGTGTTACGAAACCAGATGAAATTCCGCTATGACATTCAGGGAAGTCAGTTATATATGTGGATTCTTTTAAACTACATGATTCCGCACCTGTAACTTTACCGGGTACAGTAAGCTCCATAAGCTACAGAGGTGTTGGTATGCGTGGCTTCAACCAGTGTCATTATCGACACTGGGGAGCAGGAAAACAGACAAGCGCGTAATTTATGGCAATAAATGGCAAGGGTTTGTTAGCGTAGTGCCGTTTCTTGCTAGTACGGCTAATTATTTTTCGTCGCCATAACACTTGTGCTGCCCTTTCATGACAAGTCGCAGCGAAGCGGTACTAACTTACGTGTGCAAAAATCACAGTACTCAATTATATGAAGCGCCTGCCGTCAGCGCTTATCTATGAATCAAGCAGCCTCAACTACAACAAAGAACAGATAAATCGTCTGTAAATCAAAATTATATTTCTCTCTCACTAATTACCTTCTTTTAATTGTCTCTACGAATAGAACTATACATACATATGGCCGTCTTCTGTGTTGTCTTGTGGCAGAAAAGCGGTAATCCTGCCAATTAGCTTCGTTTAGTAATATTGGAATTAAGCGCTTCACATTTACAAAAAGCAATTTTCTGCTGCGTCCAGTAAACGTAACCACCGGTAAGTTAGAGGGAAAATTTCGTTCTAACTAACTTGTAACTACGTTACCAAGTAAATAACTTCTTTACGAATAGGCAAGGCTACCGACAGCCGATGCTATTTGCTACGAATCACTCACACTACACTCGACCAGCAACGGCGATTATCGGTGTTGCTAAATCAGCTATTTTATGGGGTGAACAGGCTCTTTGGTTGGGCTACGTATTGTTCAGCGCAGTATAGATCTTGATGTCAGCCGACTGGAATCTTAAAGCGGCTTGCAACATTCACAGGGCGTGTCCCGAGAGATAGTGGCCGTGTCGATGACGGGATCGTCCATCTCCACAGTAGCCTCATAGTTATTAAACGAGCTGCTCACTTGTGTAACAAATGATAATAACCGATTTTCTTTAAAGTACCAGGCGACGAGGCGCACTGTTTTCTCAGCGGCGATTGAACGTAGAACGGTGCCTAGTTTCTGCGGTAGAGGAGATGATGTCCCTAGAAGCGTTGTATCACAAAAGTCGGCTGTACGCATCAACGGTTTTGTAATGGGAAATATTCATAGTTAATTGGTTACGTTAATAAACACAAACGGTCGTGTTTAACGTTTATAGAACTAGTTATGGTGTAGCTGTTAACAGGGAATATCCTTCATGCCATTTCTCATGCTATAGTTTGCTATAGTATAGCACTTACGTGACCCGGTATGTACTAGCGGAGACTATAAAGAAAATATAGCAAACGATTTTGTCCTACCTATGAGTTCAAACCAGGGGGCGACTGCGAGACAGAATCCTGTATGTTCTGCCAATACCGATGATTGTTTATGTTTGTACTTACAGAGCGTTTTTCTCGAGGGCCGCTCCAGCGTCCTTATGCAATGTTGGGTATCGTTTCTAAGTTGACCGCTCCATTTTCGTCTGAAAATGAAACGACGAGACAATTAAGTAAAAATATATATTCGTTACTCATTATTTTATGAACGTAGTACATTTCTGCTACGAGTTGTGTCGTGATGTTATGCACATCTTCCCCGGTACTATCGTCGCCTCTAATGACGAATTTGCAAGACATATATACCGTACCTATAGTAAAAATAGTACATTACTACGTAGCGTAGCAAAAAGAATTGAGTCGAGGTGGCTAATAATAGGTAATTAAAAAGCAATACGTAGAGCTAAGTTGCTCAGAATACACTATAGGTATTAGCTTCACTCGTTCCAGCTAGTATCTCAACTTAAAGGTTTGCATTCATAAAGCTAAGCTAGCAGCAGCCTACAATGCTGGATTGGGTGCAGAAGGCGACACAGAAGGATGAAAAGTAGCCTTCACGAGTGGCACCGTCGTAAAGTTACAACACGACGCATTATACGGCTACTGACCATTTCGCTCGCAGCCAGATACGGCCGCTTCGTTGGATCTAGGAACAAGAAACCGAAAGCAAGCCAGCCAGCATATAGACGCTAATCAAGTGCACATAAATCCAATGAATTTTTTTTCATTTTACAGGTGCATGGATATAATGTGCTTCCAATATTTATTTGAATCAACCAGCAGGGATACCTGAAACGATTTTTTTTCTACTACACAAATTTAATTTAGAAAATGACTCTGTTCTACGCCTATTAACAAATCGAAATATTTCCATGGTACAAGAATAGCCGCATAGCTACTGTCATTCTCGTCTGGTTTGAGCTTTACGGTAAGTTAAGACGCATATTAGGGGTCGCATCAAGCGAGCCCTTCAGAAGAGGACAATTTCATAGACTGCCGCATCATCCTTTGTTCCACGCATTGTCGTTTTACAGACCTATCTATTCCAAGCTCCGATACACGAGATGTGAGCAAAAAATTCCTTTTTGCTCACACCCCGTGACACCAGGGCGAGTCGCCTGCCTGAGCCGCGTAACGTGAAGCCAACGATTATGTAGTACTTGCAACAACCCGTTTACGATCGCTTTACGCAATCACACATGTGCGATGGTTAGAGCAGATGTACAGATTAGCACGAGCTAGTTTTCTTATTTTTGCTCAACAACCTTGTACCATGTCAAGATATCATGTCTCCGTACCTGTTCAAAATTTGTGGTCGCAATAGTTGATGGATGGCAACACATCGACCAAGTCAAAGAGTTCGGACTTCGGCCAGTCCGTCGTAAAACGATGAATGATTCTGTGTGAACAACAGCTTTGGAGCACGTTACAGTTATTCTGAATACTCATAATACTGCAGAAATGTGTTTTTAAAAAATATACTCTGACGCCACCGTCACGTGTCAATAGACATTTTCCTGAAGCGCTGCTCGAGCCAACTGTCAATTTTATATGGTGCTATTTTCTATATTAGAAATTTAACCGGTAACTCGCGTTCGTAGCCAGCATTTTTGCGTCATTTCAGATTGTCTCCGTAAAAGGTACTAGTTGGTAACTTTGTTGCTGATTTAGCCGTCGTCAGCGGACTGCGCTGCAGTATACATACGTAGTATCTTGAGCAGTCAACCTTGCCGTCTACAAGTTACAATGGGAGTTAGCCTTGATTCGCAATATATTTAGACTAGTCTGAGAATCCAGCATATATGCTTTCCCATAGAAAAAAAAAAAAAAAAGATATTTCAAAAAGGTATTTAGCGACACGTGTGGTATAGAAAGCAGTG